>NW_026946945.1:0-243470 GCF_030014385.1 Trichomycterus rosablanca | reverse complement strand
ACTCGGACACAGCACTGTGGTATATTAAAAATACGAGGGGTCTCAGCCAACTTGGACCCGGATGTGACGTTTCATAAGGTCGACACGTCACGACTTAACAAGCGGATAGACCACTGAAGTCGTGTCGTCATTTTGTAGTCCACGCCATGTTGTTATGCCCATATTTGGTAACCCGGGTCTAAGAGAAATTTTGAATGGGAAATATGAATGTAGATTTCGCAAATTGCCTCTCTCGCATCCTGTAGTCATAAAAAATGTTCCAGAGCTGTTAGGTTTTGTTTTATGGAGATTCTTCTGTCTATTATCACTGGATCCTCTGAATTATGAAGTCGTTAAAGAGTCACAATATGAATATTGCTACATGTAAGCTAATGCTACTGCGCACTGAATTGACGTCACTAGACTGGAAGCCTCTTAATGTTTTCTTTTTTCTTTTTGTGACCTGTGGTGGTAATGTAGAACCCGACAACGCCACTTGGGGGATTCCACCCCAAGAATATAAATATAAATAAACACTTAAGCACTCAGGTAAGCTTGAAATATATTCAGAGACATAGATTGAGGTAAGTAGGAAGATTTATTCACAAAAACATATATAAAACCACTTGTTTATTAATACTATTTAAAATAAGCACAGAACAAAAAAAGAGAAGCAAAAAGAATATAATTAAGGAACAGGAGCTCCAAGGAACTAACCCTGGCTATGGGCATCCAATTGAAAAGGTGGCCTAGACCGGTCTATATTCTAAAGTCTTCGCTATCAACACACTCACACACCCACACACCAAGTCAATAGCGCAGTGCACGTGAACTCACACCACAACCAATAAGGTGCCACACCGAGAGTGAACAGACAGGAAAGGAACATCCCGATGTCCTATGAGAAAAAGAGACAACATTAGACATTCAAAATTACACCGACCACTAAAATCATAAGACACCACACAGCCAATACTATTCCCCAAAAATAGCAACAAAAGAAATAATAATAATAATAATAATAAACCTCAGACAAGAAGATTTACTTAAAAGATTCCTCACATGGAACCCAAGGTCACTACAAAATTAAATACAATAATAATCAAATAAACAATACACAGCATAAATAAAGCTGTCATCAAATCAAACAAATAAAAGTAACAACACCCAGCAAAACAGCAGCGGCTCCAATGTCACTATGCAGGTATTAAAATGTTTATTATTAAAGGAACAAAAGGTGAAGGGTAGCTGCTTCCAGGTCTGCACGTTATAATCGGTAGGCGCCACCTGGACCAGTCAATGGCGACGCTCACACGAAACCTAAACATAACAAACAGAAACTGTTAGCTGCTACAACCTGGTTGCTTAACAGGGCTAGCTACTAAATAAGGAACCATAAAGATACCTTTAACTGCTGCTATACCTAGCTCACACCCTGTTAGCTGTTGCACCAATCCACAGGAACACCTACATAACCATGGACATTAGCCACATAAACTACTAGCCAGCATGCAGAGATATATATAATACCGCATACGTACCCGCTGGTGGACGCTGTCCCGGCGCAACCCGATTACAGGAGCAATAAAACGCATTAAAGCCACCACAAGCGGCTATAATGTTTAAGCAGTTTCCGAGATCCCTGTGCTACTGCACCACAAACACCAAACTGAGTAGAGGAGGGAAACCTGCATAGATCGGTACACCAACACACCATGCGATGACCGTCACCCGAGTCCCAACAGACCGCAGCAGAATGAAGCGAACCCTACACTCAGCACAACGTGCGTATATATACTAAAGCTAATGCGCACCTCTGATTGTATCCACCTGGCGCTTCAGCGAGGGGAGGGGGGGGAGCCAACACCATGCTCCCCCTATGGTGGCTGGTAAGGCTCACACCACCATAACGGATGCATGAGAAAAGGGAGGGGAGAGGAAACGGCGCATCACCATGACTACGATGGCTAACAGAACTAACAAGGCACTTGTAACCAACGAAACCCTTGCCTGGTTACATTCTACCCCCACACTTTGTGTCGGCGTCCCGCAGACAGACCAATCCCATCAGAACACAACTAATCCCATGGTCTAAAATATACCTGTGTCCAATTACTCGAACCAGGTATCGGAAACGATGCAGTCCCATTACCTCCCACTGACACTGGTAAATGATAACGATTTCGGTGCTGGCCAGCATTGACCCGAGGTGTCCGTCGCCGGCCCTCCAACTGAGGGCTGCATGCTTCTGTTAGGGACTCAATGGGCCCTACAGTGCCAACTCCCACACCGGCCGGTGGACTTACCTCCATAGGGTTCCCTACAGCTGCATCAGTGTGAGAAGGCTGAAGAAGCCTAGGTGGATCCTGAGCAGTACCCACTACAACCCACTGCCCTGGGTCTTCTCCCCACCGATGGTCACACTCCCCCACTAGACCTGGGTTCACCACCTGAGGAACCTCTACAGGTTTACCCTGAGGGACTGGCTTCAACATTACTCGATGTACTTGTTGCACTCGATCCAGGTCTTGCAATGGGGACACTGAATATACTACCCCACCAGGTTCAGGTGCCCTCACTACCTTATGAACAACCGCACTCCAGGCATCCTGGATCTTATTCCGCCCCCGGACCGAGTTATCCCGCAAATAAACCAACTGTCCCACTTCCAATGAGTTGGGCTTCACAAGCTGGTCATGACGTTCCTTCCTACGTTGGGCTGCAGCTTGCAGTCTCTCCCTCGCCCCTTCAAAAGCCACTTGAAGGCGCCGCTGATGCTCCTGAACCCAATCACAGATTACTGCACCCTCCACCTGCACTCTACCTAGCAGAAAATCTACTGGGAGCTGGGGTTCCTGCCCAAACATCAAAAAGTGAGGAGATTCCCCTGTGGACTGATGGACAGCAGAGTTATAGCTGTACACAAGCTGAGGCAAATAATCAGGCCAACGGGTTTTCTGTTCATGGGACAAGGTACGCAACAAGTTATGCATAGTGCGGTTAAACCTCTCGCATTGGCCATTACCTTGGGGATGGTAGGGGGTAGTGTGAGTCTTCTGGACCCCATACAGATCACAGAGTTGGTGCACCAAAGCACTCTCGAAACTCCGACCACAATCAGAATGCAACCGAGCTGGAACCCCATACCGATAAAACCAGTCTTTAATCAGCACACCTGCCACCGTGGATGCCCTCTGATCACGAGTAGGCACTGCTAAAGTAAATTTGGAGAAAACATCAGTTAACACCAAAACCTGTTCAGTGCCATCTCTAGCAGGTTCTAAAAAAGAGAAATCAATGGCCACTACCTCATTTGGCCTTGAAGCCAACAGATGCCCTAAAGGAGCCCGGGGCCTTACCTGTGGGGGTTTGGCAAGAGTACATCTCTCACATTTCTGACACCATAGTTTAATATCACTAGCCATCCCTGGCCAGTAACATCTTTCTCTTACCAATCCAGTGGTACGCTCTACACCTTGGTGGCCATGGTTGTCATGAAGTTGATGTAAAACTTCCTCCTGTAAACTCTCAGGAAGTAACAGCTGCAAAACCTCTTCTCCCCCTGCTGGTTTGAGGATCCCACGATACAACAATCCCTCCACAGCAACTATTCTCTCCCACTGACGCAAAAGACCTTGCGTTCGAGCAGGTAGCCCTTCCCTGACTAACCGGCTGGGCAACCTCTGCTCCTGCCAGAAGGGGAGAAACGCACCGATCCCCAAATCAGCTTCTTGTAGTCTCCTCAAATCAGCAGAGGTACGGGCAGGAAAAGCGAAGGTAGAGTATTGAGCCACTGATTGTGCCTCAACTCTTCCCCTGGCCTGCTGTTGGAGGGTGAAAGGCAAGGGTAACCCACCTGTGGCTGATTCCAAAGGCACCACTGGAACCGATGAACACTGCCGAGACAATGAGTCAGCGAGTCAGCATTTTTATTTGTCCGCCCTGGCCGATACCGAACGGTATAATGGAATGCAGACAACTGAGCCACCCACCGTTGCTCAGTGGCACCCAACTTGGCAGTATCCAAATGGCTCAAAGGATTGTTGTCTGTCCACACCACACACTGCTGGCCCCAAAGGTATTCCCTAAACTTTTCGGTCATGGCCCATTTCAGACCCAGGAACTCGAGCTTCATCGAACTATACATTTTCTCATTAGGGTTCAGGCTACGGCTAGCATAAGCAATTGGACGAACTCTGCCATCCTGCTCCTGAGACAGCACTGCTCCCAACCCCTGGTGACTAGCATCCACTTCTACAATAAAGGGGAGGGAGAAGTTAGCAAAGGCCAGAGTTGGAGCATTTACCAGCCTTGATTTTAGCTCTTGAAAGCTAGATTCACATGCTGGGGACCAAACCTCCACTAGAGGCCGCCCTTGGCCTTTCCGGATCTTTGTCCCACCCACCTCGGCTACTAGATGGTGCAATGGGCCGGCCAATTTTGAAAACCCTTGGATAAACCGGCGGTAATAACTAGCGAAGCCAAGAAAAGAACGCAACTCAGAGACCGAAGTTGGACGTGGCCAATTAGCCACAGCAGATACTTTTTCAGGGTCTGTAGACACACCCTGATTCGATACGAGATGGCCCAAGTACCGGACTTGTTGTTGAAAAAAACAACATTTCTCCAGATTTGCCTTCAAGCCTTCTTGCTGCAGTCGACTCAGCACAAGCTCCAGACGTCCCATCTGCTGGTCAATGTCAGAAGAAAAGATGATAATATCATCCAGGTACAACAACAGGGACTGACAATTCTGGTCACCAAACATTCGCTCCATGAGCCTCTGGAACGTACTTGGGGCATTACACAAACCGAACGGCATACGATTGAACTCAAAGAGGCCAAATGGTGTACAAAAGGCTGTTTTGGAACGATCCCGCTCAGTCACCGGAATCTGGGTATACCCACTGGCCAAGTCCATAGTGGTAAACCACTGAGCCCCTGACAAGGCATCCAAGGTCTCCTCAATACGAGGAAGGGGAAATGCATCCTTCCTGGTTCTATTATTAAGCTGACGGTAATCAACACACATACGGAGGTTGCCATTTTTCTTCCTTACCAACACAATGGGTGAGGCATAGGGGCTGCAACTTTCCCGGATAACCTGACTATCCAGCAACTGCCTAATGTGCGTCTTCACTGCATCATAGTCAGATGGGGGAATACGTCGATAGCGTTGCCTCACTGGTGCATCATCGAGCAAAGGGATGTCATGGGAAATTAGCCCGGTACAACCAAGATCCCCTTCAAACGCAGAAAAGACAGAAGCATACTTCCGCAACAGAGACTTCACCCTAATCTGCCCTTCAAAAGAAAGGCTGGACAAATCTATACCCTCAATCTGCTCCAAAACAGGGCTGACTTCTGCGGCTTGAACCTGAGTTCGGGCTACCACAGCAGAAGATTCACTCACCACTTCGGTGACTCCAGCAGGCAAACTCACAACTTGGGCTTGGGACAGCAAACCCAGAGGACAACGGGGGTGCAAGGCTACCCTCGCCTGCCCCACATTCACCACTGGGACATATACTGTTCCCCGAATTACCTTAACCAAGGAGGTAGAGATCAACAGGCCATCTGGTAAAGAAGAAGAATTATCAAAAGGTTCAAACAAAACACCTTCAGAGGCCTCACCTAGCTGGCTATCGCATGTAGCAGCAACCATTTGCAGAGTGCCTGCTGGAATGAATATAGGCCTACGGCCCCTCACTCTTGCTACTCTGACTGGCTTTGTAACGGACCCCCCAGAGGTCTGATGGCAATATTGCAAAGCCTGTTGCCAAGGTGGTGACGCATATACTACTGGGGGAAGACTGAATAATGAGGAGCCATGCTGGCCAAACAGTTCGTGATAACACTCACGAATAACATTCATACCCAGCACGCCTGGTACTGCCACTGAACCAGCAGAACCGGGTGGGTCCTTTACAACCAACCACCCACGATCTGGAATACGTTTGCCAAGCACCTCAACCTGTAACTCCACATAACCCACATAGGGAATCTCCAACCCATTAGCAGCACGCAGCTGTAACCACCGACACGACTGCAGCTTACCCTGAAAATGCTGCTGAAAAAAACTTTCCCTGATGGTAGACACCATCGACCCAGTGTCTAGCAAACAATCAACTACTACACCCCCCAACCGAACTGCTACGTTCGGACACTGGCCTATTAAGGATGTTACCTGAGAGTGACGCACTGGACTAGGTAGCATAGAGCCTATTTGGTCCCCTCCCAATGTGTGGCTCTGCACACTGGAGGGAGCTAGTTTTCCGCTGGCTGAGAGTTAGAAGGACCCCGGGGCGGACGCATTACACCACCAGGGCACCCAGAAACTCGCTCATTATCACACTCACGAGCATAATGCCCCGATTGCTGGCATCGCCTACAAATTGCATTAGCCCGTATCAACCTATTAGAATGGGAGGGAGCTTGTAGAGTAGCAATACTCTGTGTCAACTGATTTATCTGTTCCTGCTGTTTAACAAGCATCACCTTTAATTCTGCCATCTCGGACGAGCTAGGGTTAACTAAAGAAGGCTGCGGGCCAGGTGGCTGTCTCGACAATTGCAATGCACACATAGAAGGGACAGAGTAGCTCCTACCTTTACTATGGTCACTCGGCCTACCCTCCTGCTCCCACCGAACAGCATCAGTGCGCACCTGCAGCATGGAGAGTGTTGGTGTCAGCCGGACTAGCCGCTTCAGCTCTCTGCGAAGAGCAGAATCATTTACATGTTCCACAAACTGGTCACGAACAAGCACATCAGGGTTAGACACCACGTTAGGGGCACAATACTGAATTCTCTCCATTAAAGCTAAAAGAGCATGTGAATATTCATGCAGAGACTCTCCTTCTAACTGCTTACGGCTAAAGAAACTCTCCTGCAAAGCAACATATGATTTAGAACACCCATACAACTCTCTAAGGATAGATAAAATCTTCTGTGGATCTTCCCTATCTACTCTTGGTCTATACTTTATTTCATCTTTAGCTTCACCCTCCAAATGGTCCAACATAAAATAAGCCTGGTCAAGGGGGCCTAAATGACGGGCACGGATACTGGCATGTACTTCATCAACCCACTCCTCAATGCTAATACCAGTCCTACCCCTAAACACTGGACACTTGCGTTCCCGAGGGATATATAGCAACCTCTCTGGAGGTGCACAAATACCTGCTGGTTCTAAAGGGTCTGAACTAACATTACTGGGGCCTTCTCCTGATTGTACTGCAGCTTGTTCCTGTAAAAGACGTTCATTATCTGCCTTCAGTTGGCGCACAAGATCTCTCAGCTCTTGGAGCTCACTTGCCATACTTAGAATAAAAAAAAACGTTCTCCTACTTAGCTAAACAGTACTCCACACCAGCACCCAATTGCACGCCAAGACCCTAATGAGCCAACTGCTGTTTTGCTTAAACGACCAAAAAAAACACTACGAAAAAAAAAAAGAATAAATCCTACCAAAAACCTCAAGGACACGTCTCTGTAACTCAATCCTGCCGACAAACGCCACAAATGTGACCTGTGGTGGTAATGTAGAACCCGACAACGCCACTTGGGGGATTCCACCCCAAGAATATAAATATAAATAAACACTTAAGCACTCAGGTAAGCTTGAAATATATTCAGAGACATAGATTGAGGTAAGTAGGAAGATTTATTCACAAAAACATATATAAAACCACTTGTTTATTAATACTATTTAAAATAAGCACAGAACAAAAAAAGAGAAGCAAAAAGAATATAATTAAGGAACAGGAGCTCCAAGGAACTAACCCTGGCTATGGGCATCCAATTGAAAAGGTGGCCTAGACCGGTCTATATTCTAAAGTCTTCGCTATCAACACACTCACACACCCACACACCAAGTCAATAGCGCAGTGCACGTGAACTCACACCACAACCAATAAGGTGCCACACCGAGAGTGAACAGACAGGAAAGGAACATCCCGATGTCCTATGAGAAAAAGAGACAACATTAGACATTCAAAATTACACCGACCACTAAAATCATAAGACACCACACAGCCAATACTATTCCCCAAAAATAGCAACAAAAGAAATAATAATAATAATAATAATAAACCTCAGACAAGAAGATTTACTTAAAAGATTCCTCACATGGAACCCAAGGTCACTACAAAATTAAATACAATAATAATCAAATAAACAATACACAGCATAAATAAAGCTGTCATCAAATCAAACAAATAAAAGTAACAACACCCAGCAAAACAGCAGCGGCTCCAATGTCACTATGCAGGTATTAAAATGTTTATTATTAAAGGAACAAAAGGTGAAGGGTAGCTGCTTCCAGGTCTGCACGTTATAATCGGTAGGCGCCACCTGGACCAGTCAATGGCGACGCTCACACGAAACCTAAACATAACAAACAGAAACTGTTAGCTGCTACAACCTGGTTGCTTAACAGGGCTAGCTACTAAATAAGGAACCATAAAGATACCTTTAACTGCTGCTATACCTAGCTCACACCCTGTTAGCTGTTGCACCAATCCACAGGAACACCTACATAACCATGGACATTAGCCACATAAACTACTAGCCAGCATGCAGAGATATACAGGGGTTGGACAAAATAACTGAAACACCTGGTTTTAGACCACAATAATTTATTAGTATGGTGTAGGGCCTCCTTTTGCGGCCAATACAGCGTCAATTCGTCTTGGAAATGACATATACAAGTCCTGCACAGTGGTCAGAGGGATTTTAAGCCATTCTTCTTGCAGGATAGTGGCCAGGTCACTATGTGATGCTGGTGGAGGAAAACGTTTCCTGACTCGCTTCTCCAAAACACCCCAAAGTGGCTCAATAATATTTAGATCTGGTGACTGTGCAGGCCATGGGAGATGTTCAACTTCACTTTCATGTTCATCAAACCAATCTTTCACCAGTCTTGCTGTGTGTATTGGTGCATTGTCATCCTGATACACGGCACCACCATTGGATGCACATGGTCCTCCAGAATGGTTCGGTAGTCCTTGGCAGTGACGCGCCCATCTAGCACAAGTATTGGGCCAAGGGAATGCCATGATATGGCAGCCCAAACCATCACTGATCCACCCCCATGCTTCACTCTGGGCATGCAACAGTCTGGGTGGTACGCTTCTTTGGGGCTTCTCCACACCGTAACTCTACCGGATGTGGGGAAAACAGTAAAGGTGGACTCATCAGCGAACAATACATGTTTCACATTGTCCACAGCCCAAGATTTGCACTCCTTGCACCATTGAAACCGACGTTTGGCATTGGCACGAGTGACCAAAGGTTTGGCTATAGCAGCCCGGCCGTGTATATTGACCCTGTGGAGCTCCCGACGGACAGTTCTGGTGGAAACAGGAGAGTTGAGGTGCACATTTAATTCTGCCGTGATTTGGGCAGCCGTGGTTTTATGTTTTTTGGATACAATCCGGGTTAGCACCCGAACATCCCTTTCAGACAGCTTCCTCTTGCGTCCACAGTTAATCCTGTTGGATGTGGTTTGTCCTTCTTGGTGGTATGCTGACATTACCCTGGATAACGTGGCTCTTGATACATCACAAAGACTTGCTGTCTTGGTCACAGATGCGCCAGCAAGACGTGCACCAACAATTTGTCCTCTTTTGAACTCTGATATGTCACTCATAATGTTGTGTGCATTGCAATATTTTGAGCAAAACTGTGCTCTTACCCTGCTAATTGAACCTTCACACTCTGCTCTTACTGGTGCAATGTGCAATTAATGAAGATTGGCCACCAGACTGGTCCAATTTAGCCATGAAACCTCCCACACTAAAATGACAGGTGTTTCAGTTATTTTGTCCAACCCCTGTATATAATACCGCATACGTACCCGCTGGTGGACGCTGTCCCGGCGCAACCCGATTACAGGAGCAATAAAACGCATTAAAGCCACCACAAGCGGCTATAATGTTTAAGCAGTTTCCGAGATCCCTGTGCTACTGCACCACAAACACCAAACTGAGTAGAGGAGGGAAACCTGCATAGATCGGTACACCAACACACCATGCGATGACCGTCACCCGAGTCCCAACAGACCGCAGCAGAATGAAGCGAACCCTACACTCAGCACAACGTGCGTATATATACTAAAGCTAATGCGCACCTCTGATTGTATCCACCTGGCGCTTCAGCGAGGGGAGGGGGGGGAGCCAACACCATGCTCCCCCTATGGTGGCTGGTAAGGCTCACACCACCATAACGGATGCATGAGAAAAGGGAGGGGAGAGGAAACGGCGCATCACCATGACTACGATGGCTAACAGAACTAACAAGGCACTTGTAACCAACGAAACCCTTGCCTGGTTACATTTTCTTTTATAAGCCTCTTAAATAACCGCACGAAGCAGCGCGATTCACCAGAGTAACAGTGGAGTGATATTCACAAGTTTTACTTTATATTTTTAGTAGCTACATTAAAGTAGAAAGCGAGGACGGTCGGGTGTTACGCCCTTGATTGCACTCAACAAAAGCGAGCCGCTCGTTCCGTCGATTTGATTGGTGTAGTTCAGTGACGTCTAATTAATGCGCAGTAGCGTTAGCTTTCGTGTAGCATTATTAGTATTACGACCCTTTAACAACCTCGTAATTCAGAGTATCCAGTGATGTACAGGAGAGAAATGTACACAGGACAAAACGTACAGGGTTCTGAACATGTTTATTTAGCACAGGATGCGTTAGAGACGATTTTTTTTTAAAACCCCGTTAATTTTTGCCATAGGAAATCTGATTTAGACCCGGGTCTCCAAATATGGGCATAACGAGGACTACAGAATGATGCACGACTTCAGTGCTCTATGCAAGCTGTAATGCAACTTGTAATGTGTGTGGTTGGGATTCGGGGTAGAGCTTTTGTTTATTTCATTAGATCGTGACTGCATGGTGCTGATGGGGCATGAATGTTCCTGCTGCTTAATGGTATTTGCATTTATTGGTATTTACAGTCTAAAGGTACGTACATTTATTTGGTGTGGGCTTAAAATATTTTATTGTAACTTATTGCTCATTGTTGTTCATTATAATGTATTGTGATCAGGTCCTATACTGGAGCCACTTCTGGTGGGCCTAGGTGGCGCTCTGGGTACCAAGGACTGAGTCTTCGGGTCGAATCCGCTGCTGTTTTGCCTAGGCTGGAAATTTGCTTGGGTCTATTTGCAACAGTTCGTCATTTAATGTTAATTTTTTTTTTGCATATTATAACTTAATAATTGTTCTTTGGTTTATTTGTTACTTTGATATTTGTTTATCAGGTATATTGGTAGTGCTGTTTTTGTATCCTTGTAATACTTGGCTGGTGGAATTGTCACTATTTTTGGGGGGTTTGTAGTGAGTGTGATTTTTATTAGTGGTTTAAAGAAATAGAACATAGTGCAGGAATTTGCCTAACCAATATACCCGATTTGCTTAATTGTTTCTTTGTTTTATTTGTAGATCTGTATGTTTAGGCCTTGTTATAGTAATATTTGAAGATCTTAATTTGCATTGTATTTTATTATTGATGTGTTGCCTTTTTAATAAAAAAAAAAAAAACATTTAGTAAAGCTCAATTGAACCAGTTCTTCCGTCTTAAAATGTCAAACGTACCTGTGTGCTGGTGGTTTTATTGGTATTATACTCCTGGGGTGAAATTCCCTAGGTGGAGTTGTCGGATAAAACAATAAAATACTAAAATAAAACAACTTTGTAGCTTAGGTGAACCATCTCTCAGTGTGGTTGGCGGTGTGCCTCCCCACACTTCTGAGACTGTTCCCTTGTTGCCTTTCGCCCCCATGCCACATGTACACACGCACACAAACTGAACGTTATTACTACCTCATTAATGTAAATACTATAATTTTTGTTATTATTTTGCACTGCTTTTATTAAAGCAATAAGCCACGAGAGACCACCCAGGAAAAAATGTACTGTGAAGTTTTACAGTAAAACTGTTACGTTTACAGTTAAACCATAAGAGTTCATAGTTCTACTGTCACTTTTACAGTTTGACCATGAGTACAACTGTGAACTCTCATGTTACTATGAAGTTCATGGTCACCTTTTCAGTGTTTAATAATATTGACTGTGAAGTTTACAGTTCAACTAAGAATAGTTCATAGTCACCTCTTCTAATGTTTGATGTTTACAGTAATTTACAGTTTAACTATGATCATATAGGTAAATGAAAAGATACAAATATCAAGACAATAATAATGTATATAATAGTTATGTATTATTTAAAGGAGGTATGTGAATGAAGGGTGTATGTGTGTGGGGGGTAAGTTAATTACATGACATGAAAAACATGTCAAAAAGACATTATTTACATCTAAAAAATTAGATGATTAACAATATTCCAATAAAAAAAAGAATACAGCACAGATTTACATATTTATAATATTACATTATACAAATAACCTCATGCAGACAGGACAAACATTACATCAATATTACATCAGACAGATGACTTTATAGCGCCTTTTATTATTCCTGTTCTGCACAAAGCTCTCTTCTGCAGACATCATAGACCACTGAAGTCGTGTCGTCATTTTGTAGTCCACGCCATGTTGTTATGCCCATATTTGGTAACCCGGGTCTAAGAGAAATTTTGAATGGGAAATATGAATGTAGATTTCGCAAATTGCCTCTCTCGCATCCTGTAGTCATAAAAAATGTTCCAGAGCTGTTAGGTTTTGTTTTATGGAGATTCTTCCGTCTATTATCACTGGATCCTCTGAATTATGAATTCGTTAGAGTCAAAATATGAATATTGCTACATGTAAGCTAATGCTACTGCGCACTGAATTGATGTCACTAGACTGGAAGCCTCTTAATGTTTTTTTTTGTTTTTTCTTGTATAAGCCTCTTAAATGAGCGCACGAAGCAGCGCGATTCACCAGAGTAACAGTGGAGTGATATTCACAAGTTTTAGTTTATATTTTTAGTAGCTAGCTACATTAAAGTAGAAAGCGAGGACGGTCGGGTGTTACGCCTTTGGTTGCACTCAACAAAAGCGAGCCGCTCGTTCCGTCGATTTGATTGGTGTAGTTCAGTGACGTCTAATTAATGTGCAGTAGCGTTAGCTTTCATGTAGCATTATTAATAATAATAATACATTTTATTTATATAGCGCTTTTCAAGATACTCAAAGACGCTTTACATAAGACAAATAATCAAAACAAATACGTACATACACCATACAAATCATAGTACAAAATCAAAATAGTACATCAACATCAAGAAAACAAAGAGAGCAGCATAAGACAGTTCATTAAAAATTAGCTAAATTATGAGAGAGAACAACAAATATAGAACAATTTCTTAAAATTAGACAGAAACAGGACAGATTCACATGCAATCAGGAAACTGAAAACTTTACAAGTTTTAGGATCTAGGACTTCACATTTCTGTCGTGTATAAAAACTATTAAAAAGAATAGCAAAAATAAAAGCATTTATTTCGTGTTGTTACAAGTTAAATGCCACTCTGAATAGATGAGTTTTGAGAAGTGACTTGAATTTGGACAGGTCAGGACAATCTCGTAGGTGTTTGGGGAGAGCATTCCATAAAGATGGAGCAGCTATGGAAAAGGCCCTGTCACCCCAGGTCCGGTGCTTGGTCCTAGAGGGTATGGACAGTAGGTTAGCCTCAGAATTGGTTTTACGACCCTTTAAAAACCTCGTAATTCAGAGGATCCAGTGATGTACAGGAGAGAAATGTACACAGGACAAAACGTATAGAGTTCTGAACATGTTTATTTAGCACAGGATGCGTTAGAGTCGATTTTTTGAAAACCCCGTTCATTTTTCCTATAGGAAATCTGATTTAGACCCGGGTCTCCAAATATGGGCATAACGAGGACTACAGAATGATGCACGACTTCAGTGCTCTATGTCAGTCTGGACATCTGGGCATGCGCACATGCGCACTTGATTTGAGACCGTTATCTCCACCAAGCGTCTCGAGCTTCGCGTCAGGTGAACCGCGCGAAATACAAATTTAGTCTCAGTTTCAGTGATTAAATCTTCATAAACGAGTGTGTTACAGTCCGCGCTGTGTATCTGCTTAAAGATAAAGTTCCTGCCACATGTGTTATTGAGTCAGAGCTTATTAAAGGACAAGAATCTGACGACGGTAATCTCGTCAACGGCTAAACTGTTACCTGGAAAGTGAGAAATGGATAAAAAGACGTTGGTGAAGCGGCGCCATGCTAACATGCTAAGCTCCTGAAGTTCGATGGTAAGTCATAAACTTAAACCGTTTATAATAATAAACAATAATATCTTTACTATGCCTGAAATGTTATTAAAAATAAGTGGCCATTTAGAAAGCCGAAAATAACACAGGTGTCAGGATTCTATGTCTTCATATTAGTTACTTGGGACGTTAGCTATAACTAGGGGGGGGGGGGGGGGGGTGTTAGGGTTACACCTGTAAACAATATAACAGGTCTTACACCATTATAGGAACATTATCAAAATGTTTAATTTAGGCTGTTTAACATATTATTTATTATTTTCATTCTTTAATGATAAATCAGAAGCATATTTTAGGTTAAACAACATGCATAAAGAACATCATGTAACATTTTCTCCTCAATAGTGAAAACAACATTTTTACATAATCCATCTTAACACCGACATGCAGCCCCGGTTCTGGACTGTGTTGCTTAGGGGGGCAGTAAGAAAACTGGGGGAGGGTTGGGGCAATGCCCACCCCAACGCCCCCAACGCCCTGCCCACCCCAACGCCCCCAACGCCCCCAACACCCTGCCCACCCCAACGCCCCCAACGCCCCCTAACGCCCTGCCCACCCCAACGCCCCCTAACGCCCTGCCCACCCCAACGCCCCCTAACGCCCTGCCCACCCCAACGCCCCCTAACGCCCTGCCCACCCCAACGCCCCCTAACGCCCTGCCCACCCCAACGCCCCCTAACGCCCTGCCCACCCCAACGCCCCCTAACGCCCTGCCCACCCCAACGCCCCCTAACGCCCTGCCCACCCCAACGCCCCCTAACGCCCTGCCCACCTTAACGCCCCCTAACGCCCTGCCCACCCCAACGCCCCCAACGCCCTGCCCACCCCAACGCCCCCAACGCCCTGCCCACCCCAGGGGACTCGTGATTCCTGATTCAGTACAAAGATTCGGATCATTAACCCGGATGATTCAGGAACCGCCCAGCTCTAGTACTGAACAGTCTAATCTGCAGCATTTCTCTCCCATTGATAAAAATACGGAACAAAGCGTCCCGTATCAGTTCAACACGGAACACCGCGTTTAGTTTCCTAATACGGAACGATTCCATATTTTACGGGACGGTTGGTAACCCTAGTTATAACATTAGCATTAACAGTCTGTTCTCTGACGTTAGTTGATTGTGCGCTTTGTAAATGTTTAGTAATTTATAAAGTTAAGACTGGTACAATTACTTAGTTTATAGTGTTGTTACAGTGCTGAACTGCACTATAATATAATGTGTGTGTATATATACACATACACACACACACACACACACACACACACACACACACACACACACATACAGTGAGGAAAATAAGTATTTGATCCCCTGCTGATTTTGTAAGTTTACCACCTTACAAAGACTTGAACAGTCTATAATTTTTATGGAAGGTTTATTTTAACAGAGAGAGACAGAATATCAACCAAAAATCCAGAAAAAAAACATTAAATAAAAGTTATAAATGAATTTGTATTTAATTAAGGTAAATAAGTATTTGATCCCCTACCAACCAGCAAGAATTCTGACCCCCACAGACCGGTTATGTGCCCATGAGGCACACAAATTATTCCTGTCCCTGTATAAAAGACTCCTGTCACAGAATCAGTTTCTTCCGTTCAAATCTCTCCACCACCATGGACAAGACCAAAAAGCTATCAAAGGACGTCAGGGACAAGATTGTAGACCTGCACAAGGCTGGAATGGGCTACAAGACCATCAGCAAGAAGCTTGGTGAGAAAGAGACCACTGTTGGTGCGATCATTCGAAAATGGAAGAAATACAAGATCACCCTCACTCTGGAGCTCCATGCAAGATCTCACCTGGTGGGGTAAGAATGATTCTGAGAAAGGTGAGGTCAGTCCAGAATTACACGGGAGGAGCTTGTCAATGATCTCAAGGGAGCTGGGAGCACAGTCACCAAGAAAACCATTAGTAACAGACTTCGCCGTATCAAACCTTGATCGAGGTTTATATGATTTATTCAGAAAAGGTCTATTAACACACATTTCAGGTTTTTCCTACTCTTATAAGACTTGGGCACCACCTAAGCCCAAGCCCAGTGACCACACCACGTAAGCCCACCAACAACCCAGGGAAAACCCTGCATTCGTGCCACTGTGTTTAAGCTATTGTAGCATTCTGTTAACTACAGATTTTAAATATGAAATTAAAAACAGTATTTTTATTCCATGTCAAGGAGGGCTGCTGAGGTTGAGAGAGTCTCAGTGTCCGACAGAGAAGACCCGGGTATTGTAGATAACAGTATCTGCCTACATTCACATCAGCACATAAGGACATGTTTTCCATATTCTAGTTCATGATAGCAGCAGCTAGTTTGATATTCAGTACATGGCTTTACAACCACATCCACAGAATGTTACTGTTTTTGTAGCCTCAGATAACTACATATCCTAAATCATTTCATCCTAGGACTATGCTGTAAAAGAGAAAATTACAACGAGGCCTGGATCTGGGAAACTTGGAGTAAGTGCTAGATGATACAGTTTTGGTGTTGACAATATCTATTCATCCACCTTTGTGTCCACCTGCCCATCTGTATATGCTTAAAGCCCCGACTGTTTTCAGCTTCTGTTGGGTGTGTTACTACGGGGTGAAGGCTAAACTGTGTACTGATCACATAGCTGCTGATATTAATTGTTTGATTCTTTTTCAGTCTACTAGTGAATCAGATGGGCCATGCCGATCCATCTTAAGGCAGCCTGAGCTAATAAAATAATGAAATAAATAAAAAGATCTGTCTGCATTAGTGCAGATGAAGGTAAGTCATGTTTTTCAGCAATAAATATTTTTTGCACCATAAGAATTCATGGTGAGATCACAAAGTTTATATATCTCGTCATATATTGAGCACTCGAACAACAGATTATATATAAAAAATAAAATACACGGTACTTTGTCTCTCACTTTAACTTCTGCTTAAGATCAGTCAATCTTTTGCACATGTATAAACATACGTTTGCATTTATATATTGATACGCTCACCAAGTATATGCTTTATGATACATCAGATGTAAGACATTGCTGATCAAATATATCAGGGCCCCTGTAGCTTAGAGGTGATTTTTGCATTTTCAAAGGTGGTCGAACAGATTTTCCCCATTCAAAAGGTCCAGGAAGTGTACTTCACCAGCAAATCCAACAATGTGGACAAGCTAGGAAAACAAGAGGTGTAATTCATGTCACAATTCACCCCCCACACACACACAGAGACACAGGACACATCCAAGCACCCAATACTGCCATAATTAAATGCATAGTGAATGATTATGAATGAGATTTTTCATTATGTATGTATAGAGTTTATATATAGATTTATACCACAATACATTATTCAGTTATATAATTGTATATATTACTGTATAATACAATTATATTATTATATAATTACCATCGTAGAATAAATTATTAAGTGTAATATAATTGTTATTATATAACAAATACAATCTATTACTATTATTTTCTATATTACTATAATTATAGAACATTTAACATGTGTTATCAGTTTACCATTTAGAAGGAATCCTTACCAGTTGTTTTTGTGCCTGTGTTTGAAATCATATCGTTGCTTAATAAACAGCAAAGAGCCAAAGATACAGTTCTGAGTTGTGAGATCTATACATTATATTGTATAATTAATGTGAAAGTACACTAACTATAGTCAAAGTAAACTGTGTTAAACGTCTGTAACGGGTCGATTACCTGCGGCCATTTCCACACGTAGTCGGAAGCGCAGGTCGACTCGTTGTAGTCCAAAAGGAACTGCAAATCCCAGGAGCTGCGGCAGCGCCAATCTGCGCTAATTGGCAGCACCTGATCGCGCTCTATTTAAGAGATCCTTAGCCATGCGATCAGTGCTGAGACATACTCAGTCGGTAAGGTAGTTGGCCGGTGTGCGTTCCTCCTTACTTCCTAACTCTATACTTAAGCCAGCGGTTTTGTTAACGCTCTAAAATACGAACGCGTTTAGCGTTCACTTCCGCATTTAGGAAGTCCTTTGCTGCGCAAGCGATTCCGCTGCTGAGTCGACTCTTGGTTCGGAGTCGTTTCGCACGAATCGATTCGGAGTCGATTCCCTAATCGACTCCCTCGCGCTTTTTACTTTTGTTTTCTGATTAGAATAGAAGAGAAGCACTGGGACCACGACTGTGTGTTGGTATCCTGGTGGATTGAGTAGCTGGGGTACTGACCATGGTTATGGTTCCACCTAGCGCTCTCTGATTTCTCTCATTCTGTCTTCGTGGCCTACCACGGTGAGAGGTTGGTGGAGTTTACCTCTCATCCGCTTAATAAGTTCACTTTTGTTATTGCATAAGCACGTTCCTTCCCTGCAAATGGGTCCAGCCCCCTACTGGTGAGCTTCCCACCATCTGGCACACCAGTGCAACCCCTGACAGAATGTCTCAGCCAGAAATGGACCCAGCGGATCTGGAAAGAATTAAATGTGCCATTGAGAGGCAAGGAGCCCTCATCGGGCAGCATGAGCAGGTACTGCATGAAGTCCTTGCACAGTTGCAAATACTCACTGCAGGGCAACGGGCTGGAGCTGAGGCCCCAGAGCCCTCAACGACTTCTCCTACCCGTGAGTCCCAGGGGCCTGAAATTCGGCACGCCCTCCCGGAACCTCAATTACCCGCTCCTGAGCGTTTCAGTGGAGAAATGGGTAGATGTAGAGGTTTTCTTCTGCAATGTTCACTGGCGTTTGAGCTTCAACCATCGCGTTATCCCACCGAACGATCAAAGGTCGCCCACATAATTGCCCTCCTGTCTGGACGGGCCCTGATATGGGCTACGGCTATTTGGGAGAACCGACCCGATCTATGCTCCTCGGTTGATCGCTTTACTGAGGAGTTACGGCAAACTTTTGACTGCCCCATGGTTGGCCGAGACTCGGCCAGTCGACTCCTCCGCATTAGACAGGGTCAGCGTTCTGTGGCAGACTATGCGGTTGAGTTCCGCACGCTCGCTGCCCAGAGTGGGTGGAATTCGGAGGCTTTAATAGCAGCCTACCAGGAGGGACTCTCTGAACAGCTCAAGGATGAGCTAGTAACCAGGGACCCACCCACCTCCCTCGAGGAATTATATGAATTGACGGTGCGGCTGGACAACCGACTCCAGGAGCGCGAGCGTGGCCGTCGGGCCAAAGCCCAGTGGCAACGAAGGTGGGTTGACAGCCCTCCCAGGCCCTCTCCTCTGGCATTTTCACAAACTCCTCACCCCTTAGAGGAGCAAGAGGAAGCCATGCAGGTTGGTGGCACAAGCCTTCCATACCCCTGTCGGCGCTCTGACCCCTGGAGGAGGTCACGCAAGCTTGGCAATAATAAAGCGGGTGTCCATAACCCCAGCCAAGATCCAGCGTTAAAAGGTCAGGTCCGCCCCAGGGAAGGGGACCTGTGACGGACCCAATATTAGCTCCCCACTCCTCAGGGATGTTTCATGAGGTCACCATTCATTGGGGTGCCCAGCAAAAAAAAAGCCTGCAGGCGTTTATTGACTCCGGCTCAGCAGGTAATTTCATGGACAGATCTTTGGCTAAGACCCTGGGTATCCCCAAGACCTCCCTCATTGCACCACGCCCTGTAACCAGTATTGATGGCCGACTGCTAGGGTCTGGAGCAGTCACTCACATGACCCAACCTATAATCATGAGTCTGGGGAACCATGTTGAGGAAATTTCCTTTCTCCTCACTCAGGCTCCAGATTTACCCTTGATCCTGGGTTTCCCGTGGCTTCAGCAACACAACCCCAGGATCGATTGGGGAACTTGTGAGATCTCTATTTGGGCCCCCATTTGTCAAAGGACATGTCTTAGGGGGAACCCAACAGTTCCACTCACACCCGAAGGGCCCTCAGAGATGGTTGACTTAACGACTGTTCCCCCGGAGTACCATGACCTTAGGTTGGTGTTTAGCAAACACAGGGCATTATCTCTTCCACCCCATCGTCCTTTCGACTGCACGATTAACCTGCTCCCTGGTATGACCCCTCCTCGAGGCAGGTTGTTCTCGCTATCAGCCCCCGAGCAGAAAGCGATGGATGAGTACATCCAGACTTCCCTAGTCTCAGGACACATTCGTCCTTCCTCTTCTCCAGCCGGGGCTGGGTTTTTCTTTGTTGAAAAAAAGGATGGTTCCCTGCGCCCCTGCATCGACTACCGGGGTCTCAACAGCTTAACTATTAGAGATCGCCACCCCCTGCCGCTCATGAATTCAGCATTTGAATCATTGCAAAAGGCCTCCATCTTCACCAAGTTGGATCTGCGCAATGCCTATAATCTTGTTCGGATTCGCTCGGGGGATGAATGGAAGACAGCCTTTATTACACCATCGGGGCACTATGAGTATCGAGTGATGCCATTCGGGCTTGTTAACGCCCCGGCTGTCTTCCAGAGACTCATTAATGAAGTACTTCGGGAGGCATTGGGGCAATATGTGTTCGTCTATTTGGACGATATTTTAATTTATAGTAGAACCCTAGAGGAACATGTGACTCATGTAAGACGGGTCCTACAGTGGCTTCTGGACAACCAACTCTATGTCAAGCTTGAGAAGTCAGAGTTCCATAACTCCTCAGTGACTTTTCTTGGGTTTGTGGTGTCCCAAGACCAATTACAGATAGATCCTGCAAAGACCGAGTCCATTAGTGAATGGCCCTCGCCCACTTCGGTCAAGCTGGTCCAGCGCTTCCTGGGGTTTGCAAACTTTTTTAGGCGGTTCATCCGAAACTTTAGCGGCATGGCCGCTCCCCTTACTGCTCTTACCAGGAAGGAGGCAGGTAAGTTTCGGTGGACGCCTGAGGCACAGGAGGCCTTCAATGAAATAAAGAACCGCCTCGTAACTGCCCCTGTACTAACTCTACCTGACCCAGAGGTCCCTTTCATTGTGGAGGTTGATGCCTCTGATGTAGGTGTTGGGGCAATCCTATCCCAACGCGCAGGTCTCAAGAAAGTTTTGCACCCCTGCGCTTATTTCTCTCGTCGCCTCACCCCAGCCGAGAGGAATTATGATGTTGGGAATAAGGAATTGTTAGCTATTAAGCTCGCGTTAGAGGAATGGAGGCACTGGCTGGAGGGTTCCAAACACCCTTTTTTGGTCTGGACCGATCATAAGAACCTAGCCTATATCCAGCAGGCCAAACGGCTTAACCCCCGCCAGGCCAGATGGGCTCTGTTCTTCGGCCGCTTTAATTTTATCCTTTCATATCGCCCGGGGTCGAAGAACACTAAACCAGACGCCCTTTCCAGACAGTGGGAACCTCCACACTCTTCCCCTTCAAGTGAGCCTATCATTCCAGGATCCCGTATCCTCGCCCCTCTCCGATGGGGGCTGGAAGAGGCAATACGAGAGGCTCAGCGGCAGGAGCCGGATCCTGGTAATGCCCCCCCAGGGAAACTCTATGTCCCAGCGTCGGTCCGGGGACGAGTACTGCAGTGGGGGCACTCCTCCCCTTTTGCAGGCCACCCAGGTGCCCACCGAACACAAGAGTTTTTGCGTAGGCGATTTTGGTGGCCCTCCATGGAAAGGGACGTGCGGGAATATGTGGGGGCATGTGAAACTTGCTCCCGCAATAAGGAGCCTAGAACACGTCCAGCTGGCCTCTTGCATCCCCTCCCTATCCCATCACGTCCCTGGTCTCACCTGTCACTTGACTTTGTAACCGGGTTGCCCCCTTCACAGGGCAACACGGTAGTCTTGGTCATAGTGGACAGGTTTTCTAAAGCATGCAAGTTTATCGCCCTGCCCAAACTCCCTTCGGCCAAGGTTACCGCCGAGATTGTTCTGAAAGAGGTGGTTCGGGTACATGGCTTACCTAGTGATCTGGTGTCGGACCGGGGACCCCAGTTTACTAGCCAATTCTGGAAGGCCTTTTGCCGGCTCTTAGGGGCCTCCGTTAGCCTTTCTTCAGGCTTCCATCCTCAGTCCAATGGACAGACGGAGAGGGTCAATCAAGACCTAACACGTACCCTCCGATGCCTAATCTCCACCAACCCTACAGTGTGGGCAAACCAATTATTCTGGGCGGAATACGCCCACAACACTCTGTGGCACTCCTCCATTGGCATGTCGCCATTCGAGTGCCAGTTTGGGTTTAGTCCACCCATGTTTCCGGAGCAGGAGGCAGATGTTGGTGTCCCATCGGCACAACGCTTTGTGCAGCGTTGCAAAAGAGTCTGGCGAAAGGCCCAAAACATTCTTCGGGCCACCACTGCTTCCAGAACAGCCGTAGCCAACCGCAGAAGACGCGTGGGTCCTTCTTTTCGCCCGGGGCAGAGAGTCTGGTTGTCCTCCAAAGACCTTCCTCTCTCCCTGGAGTCAAAGAAGCTAGGCCCTAAATATGTGGGGCCCTTCAAGGTAGTTCGTAGGGTCAACCCAGTGGCCTACACCCTCCAATTACCCCGGACAATGAAGATTAACCCCACTTTTCATGTTTCACGTCTAAAGCCGGTGCTATGCAGCCCCTGGAATGCCCCCCCCACCTCCAATCCCCCCCCACCACGAATGGTTGAGGGTGCCCCAGCTTACACAGTAAAGCGTATCCTCAACATGCGTCTAGTCAGACATAGCACCCAGTACTTGGTTGACTGGGAGGGATATGGCCCTGAAGAACGGTCCTGGGTTCCAGCCCGCCACATTCTGGACCCAGAACTTATTCGGGAGTTTCGCCGCAACCAAGCGGCAGGACTTGGAACGTCAGGAGCCGTCCCTAGAAGAGGGGGCTCTGTAACGGGTCGATTACCTGCGGCCATTTCCACACGTAGTCGGAAGCGCAGGTCGACTCGTTGTAGTCCAAAAGGAACTGCAAATCCCAGGAGCTGCGGCAGCGCCAATCTGCGCTAATTGGCAGCACCTGATCGCGCTCTATTTAAGAGATCCTTAGCCATGCGATCAGTGCTGAGACATACTCAGTCGGTAAGGTAGTTGGCCGGTGTGCGTTCCTCCTTACTTCCTAACTCTATACTTAAGCCAGCGGTTTTGTTAACGCTCTAAAATACGAACGCGTTTAGCGTTCACTTCCGCATTTAGGAAGTCCTTTGCTGCGCAAGCGATTCCGCTGCTGAGTCGACTCTTGGTTCGGAGTCGTTTCGCACGAATCGATTCGGAGTCGATTCCCTAATCGACTCCCTCGCGCTTTTTACTTTTGTTTTCTGATTAGAATAGAAGAGAAGCACTGGGACCACGACTGTGTGTTGGTATCCTGGTGGATTGAGTAGCTGGGGTACTGACCATGGTTATGGTTCCACCTAGCGCTCTCTGATTTCTCTCATTCTGTCTTCGTGGCCTACCACGGTGAGAGGTTGGTGGAGTTTACCTCTCATCCGCTTAATAAGTTCACTTTTGTTATTGCATAAGCACGTTCCTTCCCTGCAAATGGGTCCAGCCCCCTACTGGTGAGCTTCCCACCATCTGGCACACCAGTGCAACCCCTGACAACGTCACAGTAAAATAATCAGGTTTACACTTTTACTATGAAATTGTTTATAGTAGATCTGTTAAATATTTCACAGTTTTGACGTTTTTGGCACAACACGAAGCGGAGTAACGCTCGGTCTCGAGTGGCTTATTGCTTTTATAAAACGCCGGTCAACATAAAATATAATAAATACAACAATGTTCAATTTATAAATGTATTTATTGTGTGTAACGTTCACTTTCTCTATTCAGTGGCGTATTAATATGGAATGATGTGAGGTGAACTATCCGTTTTATAAAGTATCGTTATTCCTTAATTAATTTAAAATGTGACCTCCACCCCCCCACTATGGGGACCAGTACTGTTTATACACTCGATTACCTCCAACTAAATGAAGTATTTATTTATTTCAGGTCAGTGGGATATCTCCACCACCCCTGTTGATCTGCCGAGGGCGACAGTGGCAGAGAAAAACTCTCCTAAAATTACAGGAAGGAACTTTGAGAGGAACCAGACTCGACAGGAACCTCCATCCTCCTCAGGTGACCTGGAGAAGCATTTAAATGAATTAAAATGAAACAATATTTATAGTCTTTTATTCTGCACACTGTTGTCACAAACTGATGATTGTTGTTAATTTATGTTTTTAATCATTTAGGTCCCGGGTCAGTGTGACCACTCCACCACCCCGCCACTATGGCGACCGATATTTATCTTTGCTCACAACATTTTCAAACATGTAAGTTTAGATATATTTTTAATTGTTTTTGTCCAGAGCAAAGTGACCACTCCACCGCTTTGTGCTCCAGGGATCAATATTTTATTATTTTTGCAGTTTTGTTTTTTATTTATTTATTTTTTTTGCAACATTTGAATCGTTTGAAATTTTTAGATTTGTAATTTATTTATTTATTTGCACACAATTGTCATAAATTTATGTTTTTTTTTTTTATCATTGTTGTCCCCGAGCATGGTTTTGTGTCCACTCCGCTGCCCTGGGACCGATATTTAATTTTTTTTTACACACTGTTGTCATGAATTTGTTTTTGTTATGACAATCGTGTGCAAAAAAATGAAATATTAATATCGCGTGCTCCCCAGAGCACGAATCAGTTTTTTTGTTTTTGTCCAGAGCAAAATGACCACTCCCCCACTATGTGCCCTGGGGGCCAATAATGATTTTTTTGTTCACAATTATGGTATTAATAATTTAGTGTGACCACTCCACCACCCCGCCATTATGGCGACCAAATTTGATCTTTGTACACAACATTTTAATTATTTTTGTGCTCTGTGGCCAATAGCAGAGTGACCACTCCACTACTTTGTGCTCTGGGGACCAATATTGAATTTTTTTTGCATTTTTTTTACACTTTTGTGCAGAATTGTTGCCAATTTTTAGCTCCACGTTTCCCGATATGTGGAGCAACATTTCTTTTAATTTAAAGCTTCTTGGTGAACCATCTTATCTTCCACCACTTTTTATTTTTCCTCTCATTCTGAGCCTCCTTCTTTTTCTCTGCTTTCTTACACTCCTTCTCTATTTCCTTCCACTCTTTCTCCTCCTGCTTCTTTCTTTCTTTCATTTCTGTCTCACTCATGTTCCTTAGCTGTTTTTGCTTCAGCTCCTGGAGCATCTTCTGCTTCAGAGCAGCCTGGTTCACCATCATGGAGACATGCAGCTCTTCATTAGTTTGAAGCTGCAGCTCTAGATAGGATCTCTCCATTTCCCTGTTTAGCTCCAGGTTCTTTTTCTTCTCTGACCATTTCTTCTCTTTTTTATGGATTAGATTGAGGAACCACGACTTCTTCCTATTTCCTCCCTCAGTCTCATTCTTTTTGGGTGTCGGCTCTGTCGCCCGCTCCTCTGCTCTCCTCTTCGACTTGTTCTCCAGTCGCCCCGATTCTAACCTGCTTTGTAGCTCCGTTTCTGTCTGGCTTTGCTTTTCTTTACACAGTGGTGCGGCAGCTTGGGGATCATTGATTTGTTGAAGCAGCTCTTGTTTTTTCTTCTCTGCCTTTATTTTGTCGCCCACCATCCGAGTCCAGGCTGGTCCCAGCTTCTTTGTGATTTTTATCTGGGACTCTGGTTTTGGGTCTGGACTGTGACAGGCGGTGAGCTTCTCAATCTTTGATCTTAATGATTTGATTAGCAGGAACTGATAACGCTGCTTCTTCTCTTCCTCTTTCTCAGCTTCTTTAATAGCTGGGTCCATCCTCTTTCTCAGGGTTTTTCTCACAGCCTTGTCCCTCTTCCTCTCAATGCCCATCAGCTCTTCTAATTCCTCTTTTTCAGTTTCAAGCTCTTGGATCTTTCTTACCAAATCCTTATTCTCGTTCCTCATCATTTTTATCAATCTGCGCTTGTTCTGCTGCTTCAGAGGCCCACAAGTCATGTGCTCTCCCCAGTTTATCTTGGTCTCATTGATGGTTTCCACTGTGCACAGACCCTGACCTATGTCCTTATTAAACTTTTGTATGGTGTTTTCCATATCCTCAATTTTTTCTGTCATCATTTCCATCATATCTCTCTCTGGAAGCTCACAAGTGGTAAAACTTAACATTATTGTTTAGGATATAGTACAGATAAAAAATTATATTGTGTTATTTAGTTTATCAACCAAAACAAAGTTAAGATCTGATTACATTAGTGTTTTAGCAAACTCAATCACTAAAAGGTTTACGTCAGTGATGGAATGTTTTTTTATTATGTAATAAAGGGTAACCTTGTGACCACTTCACCACTTTTGTGCAGAATTGTTGCCAATTTTTTAGCTCCAATATGTGGAGCAACATTTCTTTTGATTTAAAGCTTCTTGGTGAACCATCTTATCTTCCACCACTTTTTAGTTTTCCTCTCATTCTCAGCCTCCTTCTTTTTCTCTGCTTTCTTACACTCCTTCTCTATTTCCTAACCAGAACAAAGTTAAGATCTGATTACATTAGTGTTTTAGCAAACTCAATCACTAAAAGGTTTACGTCAATGTTTTTTATTATGTAAAACTGGGTAAAAGTGTCAGTATAAGAGTTGTAGTATGTAATGTGGGTTACACAAAGGATGTGCAGAACAGCTGGCAGATGTATTCACTGACATCTTCAACATCTCCCTGAGCAGCGCCATCGTTCCAACGTGCCTCAAGATGACCACCATCGTACCCGTGCCAAAGAAGTCATCTGTGTCATGCTTCAATGACTATCGTCCCGTAGCACTCACGCCTATCATCATGAAGTGCTTCGAGAAACTAGTCATGAGGCATATTAAGACCCTACTGCCTCCCACCATGGACCCACTGCAGTTTGCGTACCGTCCTAACCGCTCAACGGACGACGCCATATCCACTACACTCCACCTGGCTTCTACACACCTGGACAGAAAGAACACTTACGTCAGGATGCTGTTCATAGACTTTAGCTCAGCATTCAACACCATCATTCTTCAGCATCTAATTGGAAAGCTGAGCACGCTGGGCCTGAACACCTCTCTCTGCAACTGGATCCTGGATTTCTTGACTGAGAGACCTCAGTCCGTCCGAATCGGTAAGAAAACCTCCAGCACCACCACACTGAGCACCGGCGCTCCCCAAGGCTGTGTGCTCAGTCCACTGCTGTTTACTCTGCTTACGCACGACTGTACAGCAATGCACAGCTCGAATTCCATCGTTAAGTTTGCAGACGACACAACTGTGGTGGGACTCATCAGCAACAACGATGAGTCAGCGTACAGAGAGGAGATACAACATCTAACGGACTGGTGCCAAGTCAACAACCTGTCTCTGAACGTGGATAAAACCAAAGAGATGGTCATTGACTTTAGAAAGACACTAAGGGACCACTCCCCACTGCACATCGACGGCTCATCTGTTGAGATCGTCAAGAGCACCAAATTTCTCGGTGTTCATCTGGAGGAGAATCTCACCTGGACCCTCAACACCAGTTCTATCACCAAGAAAGCCCAGCAGCGTCTCTACTTTTTGAGAAGACTGAGGAAAGCTCATCTGCTACCCCCCATTCTCACCACGTTCTACAGAGGAACAATCGAGAGCATCCTGAGCGGCTGCATCACTGTCTGGTTCGGAAATTGTACTGCGTCGGACCGCAGGACTCTCCAGCGAGTAGTGAGGACAGCTGAAAAGATCATCGGGGTCGCTCTTCCATCTCTCATGGACATTTTTAACACCCGCTGCATCCGCAAAGCTCTCAGCATTGTGGACGATCCAACCCATCCATCACATGGACTTTTTACTCTGCTCCCGTCTGGGAGACGATACCGCAGCATCCGGACTAACACAACCAGACTGTGTAACAGTTTTATCCCTCAGGCAATCAGACTCCTCAATTCAGTACTATAACAATTTCCTCCGGAAATTTTCTGCTGCCACACACTGAACTGTATTGACTATGTTACTTGCATTTTTTGCACACCTCCTGGAACTGCACAAGTAATTTCTGCACCTTACTTGTATTTTTGCACCTTATTTACTCTTTAGGCACCTTATCGGCATTGCCAATTTTACGCTGCTAATGTACAACATGTCACTACCTCATGAACCATTGTACCATCTATTCACCATCATGTACTAACACTTGTCTTTAGTCCTGTCATCTAATTACTTGTTTAGATTAGGGATAATTAGGAATATCTTTTGTAGTTATTTATTATAGGATTTTTTGTATTTATTGTTGTATTTACAGTGTTTTGTCTTGCACTTTTTGTACCGTGTTACACCGTGATCCTAGAGGAACGCTGTTTCGTTTCAATATGTACTTGTATGTAGCTGAAATGACAATAAAACCTCTCTGACTCTCTCTGACTCTGACTCTGACTGACTTGATAAAATACAACTTGTTTTGGAGTAATTTGATGCATATTTTAAAAGCTATTGAAGTTATTAATAAAAAAAAAACAGTTTTTTATTATGTAATAAAGGGTAAAAGTGTCAGTTTAAGAGTTGTAGTATGTAATGTGGGTTACACTCAATAAATTACAACTTGTGGAGAAATTTGATGAATATTTTAAAAGCTATTGAAGTTACTAATATGCTGAATACTTTCAATGCTATTAAAGTTATGAATAAAAATAATTTTTTGCACTGATGAAGGACTAGAGGACGACTAACACAAACTTGTGCAGCAACAGATCTGCTATTGGTTGTTTCCTCAATCTGTTCTCTTCTTTGTACTTGCATTTTTGCAAGAACACTGATGCCCTATACAGGAAGGACCAAAGTCGGTTTTATTTTTTGAGGCGCCTGAGGTCCTTCAACATCTGCCGGACTATGCTCAAGATCTTCTATGAGTCTGTGGTAGCGAGTGCTATCCTCTATGCTGTTGCATGCTGGGGAAGCAGGCTGAGGGTGGCAGATGCCAACAGACTCAACAAATTGATCCGCAAGGCCGGTGATGTTGTTGGTGTGGAGCTGGACTCTCTGAAGGCAGTGTCGGAGAGGAGGACGCTGTCTAAGCTGCAGGTTATCATGAACAATGGCTCCCACCCACTTTATAACACAGTGATGAGACACAGGAGCACATTCAGTGCAAGACTCATTCTCCCAAAATGCACCACAGAGCGCCACAGGAAGTCTTTTCTACCTGTGGCCATCAAACTCCATAATTCCTCCCTTAATGTGTGACACTATGGTTTATCTGTGCAATATTCAGTTTTCATACGTGCAATATTCAGTTTTATTCATTTTCATATGTGCAATAATAATAACGTAAGCATTTAAACTATTTAATTGTGTGTATATAACTTTTTAACTTTCAATTTTTCTTCTTTTTTCTTTGTTTTAAGCAAGTAGAGTGTTTATTCTTTTAACATAAATGGGTGCTACTGTAAAAAACTGCAATTTCCCTCTGGGATCAATAAAATATTCTGATTCTGGTTTTTATGGACTTGAGAAATGTCATCATTTACAGCCCAAGTCTTAATATTGTGTTGGTCCCTTTTTTTGCTGGCAAAACAGCCCTGACCCATCAAGTCATGGAGTCTGACACCTTTCTATCAGAACCACCATGAAGTTATTCAGCAGTTTGAGCTACAGTAGCTCGTCTGTCAGCCCCCAAGTGCACCAGTGAGCCTTGGACCTTCCTTGGACCACTTTTGATAGGTACTGACCACTGCAGACCGGGAACACCCCACAAGAGCTGCAGTCTTGGAGATGCTCTGACCCAGTCGTCTAGCCATCACAATCTGTCCCTCGTCAAACTCACTCAGATTCTTACACTCGCCCATTTTTTCTGCTTCTAACATCAAGGTAAGCGACCACACACACTCGACCATCCACGTGATGTATAAAAGAAAACCTGATCCATCAGACCAGGCCACCTACTTCCATCGCTCTGTGGTCCAGTTTCGATGCTTGTGTAGCTGTTGTACATGTGTGTGTGTGTACAGTGTTTCAATTGTGTACTGGACGTGTAAGGAATTTATGTGTGTGTGAAGGAATAGGGTTCATATCTACATCATACACACACACACACACACACACACACATGCAGTCTGTAAAAAATCCACAACACGAAGTCGATGCATTTTTAACATTTTATTAAAACATTTTCTTTAATGCCTCAATCATAACCAGGTTTAATGAAGGGATCAGGGTCACTGCAGGTCACTGGACTTTCTACACCAAACTGGTCCTACTGTGTCTACATGGACGTCCCTGTGTGAACAATCACGCTGGAAACTGTTTCAACACAGTTAGAATCATTTTATTATTATTATAAAGCTTTTAGCATCGAGTGTGGTTACAACCTTATTAAGGTTATATTTTGTGTTTTTACTGTCCCGGGTCAATGTGACCACTCCTCCACCCCCCACTATGGGGACCAGTACTGTTTATACACTCGATTTATTTATTTCAGGTCAGTGGGATTTCTCCACCACCCCTGTTGATCTGCCGAGGGCGACAGTGGCAGAGAAAAACTCTCCTAAAATTACAGGAAGGAACTTTACAGGAAGGAACCTCCTCAGGTGGCCTGGAGAAGCATTTAAATAAATTAAAATGAAACAATATTTATAGTCTTTTATTCTGCACACTGTTGTCACAAACTGATGATTGTTGTTACTTTATGTTTTTAATAATTTAGGTCCCGGGTCAATGTGACCACTCCACCACCCCGCCACTATGGCGACCAAATTTTATCTTTGTACACAACATTTTAATTATTTTTGTGCTCTGTGGCCAATAGCAGAGTGACCACTCCACTACTTTGTGCTCTGGGGGTCAATATTAAATTTTTTTTGCACACAATTGTTGCACATGAATGTTTCCCCGAGCACTTTTGCACGGTGTTGTGACCACTTCACCACTTTTGTGCAGAATTGTTGCCAATTTTTTAGCTCCACGTCTCCCAATATGTGGAGCAACATTTCTTTTAATTTAAAGCTTCTTGGTGAACCATCTTATCTTCCACCACTTTTTAGTTTTCCTCTCATTCTGAGCCTCCTTCTTTTTCTCTGCTTTCTTCCACTCCTTCTCTATTTCCTTCCACTCTTTCTCCTCCTGCTTCTTTCTTTCTTTCATTTCTGTCTCACTCATGTTCCTTAGCTGTTTTTGTTTCAGCTCCTGGAGCATCTTCTGCTTCAGAGCAGCCTGGTTCACCATCATGGAGACATGCAGCTCTTCATTAGTTTGAAGCTGCAGCTCTAGATAGGATCTCTCCATCTCCCTGTTTAGCTCCAGGTTCTTTTTCTTCTCTGACCATTTCCTCTCTTTTCTGCGGATTAGGTTGGAGAACCACGACTTGTTTCTATTCCCTCCCTCAGTCTCATTCTTCGTTTCTGTCTGGCCTTGCTTTTCTTTTTGTAGTTGTGCGGTCACTTGGGGATCATTGATTTGTTGAAGCAGCTCTTGGTTTTTCTTTTCTGCTTTTATTTTTTCACCCACCATCCAAGTCCAGACTGGTCCCAGCTTCTTTGTAAATTTTATCTGGGACTCTGGTTTTGGGTCTGGACTGTGACGAGCTGTGAGCTTCTCAATCTTTGATCTTAATGATTTGATTAGCAGGAACTGATAACGCTGCTTCTTCTCTTCCTCTTTCTCAGCTTCTTTAATAGCTGGGTCCATCCCCTTTCTCAGGGTTTTTCTCATAGCCTTGTCCCTCTTCCTCTCAATGCTCATCAGCTCTACTAATTCCTTTTTTTCAGTTTCAAGCTCTTGGATCTTTCTGGCCAAATCCTTATTCTCGTTCCTCATTATTTTTATCAGTCTGCGCTTGTTCTGCTGCTTCAGAGGCCCACAAGTCATGTGCTCTCCCCAGTTTATTTTGGTCTCATCAATGATGTCCACTGTGCACAGACCCTGTCCTATGTCTTCATTATAGTCCTGTATCTTTTTTTCCATATCCTCTATTTTTTCTGTCATTAGCCCACAAGTCGTGCTCTCACCCCAGTTAATCTTGGACTCATCTATGATGTCCAGTGTGCACTGACCCTGCCCTATGTCCTTATTAAACACTTGCATGGTGTTTTCCATGTCCTCAATTTCTTTTGGCCAATTTTCCAGGTTCTCTCCCCTGTCAGTCTGGATGCACTGACCCTGTCCTCTATCTTCACCAGTCTCCTGCATCTGGCTTTCCAGTTCCTCAATCTCAATAACAATCATGTCCGTCACATCTCTCTCTTTTCTCAGCTGCTTTTGAGCCCAGTGGTTCAGGTGCTCTCCCCAGTCAGGCTCCATGATTTCCAGTGCGCTCGTACCCGGTCCTGTTGGTCCCGTCACCTGTATTAGCTGCAGTAGAAGCGCTGAGTAGAATCTCACACCGAGCTCTGACCTGCTGAAGTGAAGCGCCTGTATTTATACTCTCTCTCCAGTGACGTCACAATACCAACCGGCCCGCATCGTTACGTCATTTGGTTATAAGACGTCACTCGCGTTGGCCCCGCCCCCTCCCTCCCGCGCCCCTCCCACACGCACTCACCTTCACTTTCATTATATATTAAAGGAACAGACCGTATAAAGCTGATGCGTTTACTTTAATGCTTTTTATTATTAATACAGTCAAGTGTGTTTAAGACATCATATAAACTCCTGGTTCAGTATGAAGCACATCTCACTATAAATATATTAGATTATCTTTACTCCAGAAATATTCTGGACTGATTTGTTTATGATCTTGTTTGTGCAGCTGCTTCTGCTTCCTCATGTTTAAACTGTGGGAGAAATCAGCTCATCATTCTCTTCATTAATATTCTCCTCATTTGTGTTATTTCTGATGAGGTTTTAATATGTGTCAGGGCTCGATACTTTTCAAACACTGTTTCATGCAACAAATAAATCAGAGGATCAGGATTTTAATTAGCAATATTAATTAAGATCTAATAAAGCACATCAGAACCTGGAATTGAGGAGATCCTGATGCCCAAGTGATAATAGGAAAATCTCCCACGTTTATCTTAGTGCTCCTGCTATTTCTTTTAAATAGAAAACCTGTGAATCTAACTACCCATAATGCCCCCCACTCTCCTGTCTGAAAAGTGGTCGCACACCAAGGGTTCCACATATTCCTGCACGTCTTATAAAGAACTTAAAACAGCATTGAGCTCCACAAGTGTTGTTCAGACTGTAGGGTGGCTCCCCCTGGTGGATACACAGGAACTGCTGGGGTGGTAGATACAGAAATGCATATTTCTTAAAATAAAGCAATAAATACACAATTTTAATCACGTATTATCATCTTTAATTTATCAAACATCGAATTTGAATTGCATTCAGAAAGTGGAACTTATTATGTATTCATAAAAGGGAGAATAAGGGGGGGGAATGCATAAAGATATATATATATATATATATATAAAGATAAAGATAAAGATATAGTAAAGATAAAAATGACATTGTGTTATTTAGTTTATTAATCAAAACAAAGTTACATTAGATTACATTAGTGTTTTAGCAAACTCACACATTCACACATCACTACAAGGTTTAGTCAGTGATGGAATGTACATGCTTTATTTTTCTCTTAACACATAAAAAGAAATTGAATCCAAATTCCTGATAGACACTGAAGATTTTTTATGATCAACTTGTAAACAAATCTACTGCAGTTAAGGTCAGTAAGGAAAGTGTTAGTGTTAAAGCTTGATGATGAATTTGTACCCAGTACAACAAGATTATTCCTTCCAAGTTACAATGGGAGTTTAAAGGAAAGCCTGAACGCCATGATAACGTGGAGTGTTATAAAATAGATCCTAATATACAGTATAATGATAAAGAATAAAGAGATTTGAGATTTTGATAATGTTCTGAACAAGAAATATTTTTACATTGGCTGGGTAGCGCTGTCGCCTCATAGCAAGAAGGTCCTGGGTTCGACCCCTAGGTGAAGCAATCCGGGTCCTTTCTGTGTGGAGTTTGCATGTTCTCCCCGTGACTGTGTGGGTTTCCTCCGGGAGCTCCGGTTTCCTCCCACAGTCCAAAGACGTGCAAGTGAGGTGAACCGGAGATACAAAATTGTCCATGACTGTGTTGGATATAACCTTGTGAAATGATGGATCATGGGTAACCAGTAACTACCGTTCCTGTCATGAATGTAACCACAGTGTAAAACATGACGTTAAAATCCTAATAAATAAATAAATCAATAATAGTCCAACCAAAGTTTGTTGGCACTGAAAAAGTTTTACTTACATAACCAGTAAAAGGCAACAAATAGTTTATTGTACAACTTTAGTCAATTTTATAAAACAAAAGATTGAAAATATCTAAATAGCCGACAGGTCAAATGACATAAAACCACACAGTGTCATTAGTCAACATGTCTGAAAATACATAGATAGAGTTCATCATCAAATGTATTAATTTAAAAGAAAAACAATTTTAAAATTATTATAAAATATACAAACCCAGCAAATAACTGCACCAGCTGAGCGGTTCTACAAATGTAGCACTATATAGTTGGGGCCAGTGATAGCTCAGTGGTTAAGGTACTGGACTAGTAAACAGAAGGTTGCCGGTTCAAGCCCCACCACCACCAAGTTGCCACTGTTGGGTCCCTGAGCAAGGCCCTTAACCCTCAATTGCTCATCATGTTCAGCTCATTGTGTAAGTCGCTTTGGATAAAAGCGTCTGCTAAATGCTGAAAATGTAAATGTTAATGTAAAATGTCTCAGCTAATCGACTCTAGTGAAGACCAAGAATCACAATATTGCTTTAATAGACTATTTTTTATTCTTAAAATCCCAGCGTTTGTGTGTGAGGGTGGAGGGTGTGGTGTGAGGTGTGGTCTGGGGTTATGGGAGGGATGGTCACTCCCAGTATAGCTTAAAAAAAAAACTAGCTTATTACTGATTTGCATGTTGTGAAAGTATTGTTACCAATATTTCTAGCTCAAAAAAAATTGGGACAGTATAAAAAAATGCAAACGCAGTGTTTCTTACATTTACATCGACTCTTATTTCATCTTATATAAACCCAAAATATTTTATGTTTCGTCTGGTCAACTTCATTTCAATACATACACATACAACACCCAACTCCCAACTCCTTTGTCCATCTTCACTGCAACCTTCACCCACCACAGTTTGATGCTTTACACCTCCACTTTCAACACCCAGCACCCAAGCCTGCTCTCTATCGTTCACCAGAGATCAAGTGAGGAGGGAACTGAGGAAAATGAAGGTGAGGAAGGCTGCAGGCCCTGATGGCATCCACCCCGGGCTTCTGAGACACTGTGCAGACCAGCTGTGTGGGATAGTCCAGGTCATCTTTAACCTAAGCCTGAAACAAGACTGCACATCCCATTGAGTTAAATGGATATAGACCAGTGGCACTGACCTCTCATCTGATGAAGGACATGGAGCGACTTGTTCTGGACTATCTCCGCCCACTGGTTAAACCAGTGATGAATCTGTTACAGTTTGCCTACCAGCCAGGCATTGGGGTGGATGATCCAATCATCTACCTTCTTCGAAGATCCCTCTCTCATGTCGACAGGGCAGGAAGCACTGTGAGGATCATGTTCTTCGACTTATCTAGTGCATTCAACACCATCAGGCCCACTATACTGAGGAACAAGATGGAGAGTGCTGCGGTGGATCATCAACTCACCACATGGACAATGGATTATTTAACAAACAGACCACAGTATGTGCAGCTTAAGGACTGCGTTTCGGACACAATCCTCTGCAGCACTGGTGCTCCACAAGGGACAGTCCTGGCCCCATTCCTCTTCACCCTCTACACCTCGGACTTCACCTACAATACAACAACCTGTCACCTTCAGAGGTTCTCCGATGACTCGGCTGTTGTTGGCTACATCCTGGATGGAGAAGACAGCGAGTATAGGGAACTCACCAAGAACTTTGTAGACTGGTGTGGACAGAATTACCTCGAGATCAACACCAGCAAGACAAAAAAGCTGCTGGTGGACTTTTGTAGGTCTAAACCACATCCACTGAAACCGGTGAGCATCCAGGGACGGAATATGGAGATCGTTAACTCCTATCTTAACTCCGGTCTTTTGGAATACAGGGGGCCCTTCTCAGCTCTTTTTATGACTCGGTGGTGGCATCAGCCATTTTCTATGGTGTTATCTGCTGGGGCAGCATCATGACAGCAGCAGACAGGAAGAAACTGGACAAACTGATCAGAAAGGCGAGTTCTGTCCTGGGCTGCACCCTGGACTTAGTGGAAGCAGTGGGGGAGAGAAGGATGATGGTCAAGCTTTCATCTTTAATGGAGAACACCGATCCCCCACTGCATGAGACTGTGGCAGCACTGGGCAGCTCCTTCAGCGACAGATACCGCAGCTCCTTTCTACCTTCTGCTGTCAGGCTATACAACCAGCACCGCCCCAAACGCAGATAATCATTTCTATCACAATAATTCACATGGTTTTTAATATTCTCTGAAGTGCAATAACTTCTTAAAATATGTGCAATACCTGCTGTACCGACTGTACTATCTGCAATACATTTTAATACCTGTGCAATATTTGGTTAACTTTCTTAAAAATACTGTTTATATTTACATATTCTTACTTTTTTACTTTTTAATATATGTGTACATATGTGTACACACTTTGTATTTGTAATTTTTATATCCTTGAAAGCTGCTGTAACACTGCAAATTTCCCCCGTGGGATAATAAAAGGCTATTTTATCTTATCTTACATGCATTTTACTCCCCGTGTTTGCGTGGGTTTCCTCCGGGAGCTCCGGTTTCCTCCCACAGTCCAAAGACGTGCAAGTGAGGTGAATTGGAGATACAAAATTGTCCATGACTGTGTTCGATATAACCTTGTGAACTGATGAACCTTGTGTGATGAGTAACTACCGTTTCTGTCATGAATGTAAAACATGACGTTAAAATCCTAATAAAACAAACTAAAACATGAATTTTAAGCCTACAACACATTCTTAAACAAGTGTGAACAGGGCTAGTAATAAGGTAAAAATAAAAAATAAATAATGGCATGATTTAATAGCTGATTATAATCATGAATGGGCACAAATCATGTTCAGATGGAAGGAAGAAAATAGGTGGATTGTTAAGGTGGTTTTCAGGCTTAAAAGAACAATCTTTATATTTTTTTAAAATAACCGAATCCGTTTGTACTAACAGCATTTACTTTTACTTTTAATATTTAAGTACATTTAATATCAGAAAATCACTTTTAATATTTAAGTACATTAAATATCAGATACTTTTAGACTTTTACTCAAGTAATCTTCTAACAGGTGACTTTTACTTCTATCAGAGTAAATTTAAAAGATACTTTTACTCAAGTATGAACTTCAGGTACTGTATACATCACTTGTTTCACTTGTGTACTGGACATGTAAGAAATGTATGTGTGTGTAAAGGAATAGGGTTCATATTTACATCACACACACACACACACACACACACACACACACACACACACACACGCAGTCTGTAAAAAATCCACAACATGAAGTCGATGCATTTTTAACATTTTATTAAAACATTTTCTTTAATGCCTCAATCATAACCAGGTTTTAATGAAGGGATCAGGGTCACTGCAGGTCACTGGAGTTTCTACACCAAACTGGTCCTACTGTGTCTACAGTCTACAGTGTGGTTACAGTTTTATCAATGTGACCAAACCCCCGCCACCCACTATGGGGACCAGTACTGTTTATACACTCGATTTCTACTAAACTAAATTAAGTATTTATTTATTTCAGGTCAGTGGGATATCTCCACCACCCCTGTTGATCTGCCGAGGGCGACAGTGGCAGAGAAAAACTCTCCTAAAATTACAGGAAGGAACTTTGAGAGGAACCAGACTCGACAGGAACCTCCATCCCCCTCAGGTGACCTGGAGAAGCATTTAAATAAATTAAAATGAAACAATATTTATAGTCTTTTATTCTGCACACTGTTGTCACAAACTGATGATTGTTGTTACTTTATGTTTTTAAGAATGTAGGTCCCGGGTCAGTGTGACCACTCCACCACCCCGCCACTATGGCGACCGATATTTATCTATTATTTTATATTTATGTTTTGTTTATTTATTTTTTTTTGGCCAGAGCAAAGTGACCACTCCACCACTATGTACTCTGGGGGCCAATATTTTATTTTTCTGTACACAATTGTGGTAAAATGGATGTTTTTAATAATTTAGGTCCCGGGTCAGTGTGACCACTCCACCACCCCGCCACTATGGCGACCAAATTTCATCTTTGTACACAACATTTTAATTATTTTTGTTCTCTGTGGCCAATAGCAGAGTGACCACTCCACTACTTTGTGCTCTGAGGTCCAATATTTAATTTTTTTTGCACACAATTGTTGCACATGAATGTTTCCCCGAGCACTTTTGCACAGTGTTGTGACCACTTCATCACTTTTGTGCAGAATTGTTGCCAATTTTTTAGCTCCACGTCTCCCAACATGTGGAGCAACATTTCTTTTAATTTAAAGCTTCTTGGTGAACCATCTTATCTTCCACCACTTTTTAGTTTTCCTCTCATTCTGAGCCTCCTTCTTTTTCTCTGCTTTCTTACACTCCTTCTCTATTTCCTTCCACTCTTTCTCCTCCTGCTTCTTTCTTTCTTTCATTTCTGTCTCACTCATGTCCCTTAGCTGTTTTTGTTTCAGCTCCTGGAGCATCTTCTGCTTCAGAGCAGCCTGGTTCACCATCATGGAGACATGCAGCTCTTCATTAGTTTGAAGCTGCAGCTCTAGATAGGATCTCTCCATCTCCCTGTTTAGCTCCAGGTTCTTTTTCTTCTCTGACCATTTCTTCTCTTTTCTGCGGATTAGGTTGGAGAACCACGACTTGTTTCTATTCCCTCCCTCAGTCTCATTCTCCGTTTCTGTCTGGCCTTGCTTTTCTTTTTGTAGTTGTGCGGTCACTTGGGGATCATTGATTTGTTGAAGCAGCTCTTGGTTTTTCTTTTCTGCTTTTATTTTTTCACCCACCATCCAAGTCCAGACTGGTCCCAGCTTCTTTGTAATTTTTATCTGGGACTCTGGTTTTGGGTCTGGACTGTGACGAGCTGTGAGCTTCTCAATCTTTGATCTTAATGATTTGATTAGCAGGAACTGATAACGCTGCTTCTTCTCTTCCTCTTTCTCAGCTTCTTTAATAGCTGGGTCCATCCCCTTTCTCAGGGTTTTTCTCATAGCCTTGTCCCGCTTCCTCTCAATGCTCATCAGCTCTACTAATTCCTTTTTTTCAGTTTCAAGCTCTTGGATCTTTCTGGCCAAATCCTTATTCTCTTTCCTCATCATTTTTATCAGTCTGCGCTTGTTCTGCTGCTTCAGAGGCCCACAAGTCATGTGCTCTCCCCAGTTTATTTTGGTCTCATCAATGATGTCCACTGTGCACAGACCCTGTCCTATGTCTTCATTATAGTCCTGTATCTTTTTTTCCATATCCTCTATTTTTTCTGTCATTAGCCCACAAGTCGTGCTCTCACCCCAGTTAATCTTGGACTCATCTATGATGTCCAGTGTGCACTGACCCTGCCCTATGTCCTTATTAAACACTTGCATGGTGTTTTCCATGTCCTCAATTTCTTTTGGCCAATTTTCCAGGTTCTCTCCCCTGTCAGTCTGGATGCACTGACCCTGTCCTCTATCTTCACCAGTCTCCTGCATCTGGCTTTCCAGTTCCTCAATCTCAATAACAATCATGTCCATCACATCCCTCTCTTTTCTCAGCTGCTTTTGAGCCCAGTGGTTCAGGTGCTCTTCCCAGTCAGGCTCCATGATTTCCAGTGCGCTCGTACCCGGTCCTGTTGGTCCCGTCACCTGTATTAGCTGCAGTAGAAGCGCTGAGTAGAATCTCACACCGAGCTCTGACCTGCTGAAGTGAAGCGCCTGTATTTATACTCTCTCTCCAGTGACGTCACAATACCAACCGGTCCGCATCGTGACGTCATTTGGTTATAAGACGTCACTCGCGTTGGCCCCGCCCCCTCCCTCCCGCGCCCCTCCCACACGCACTCACCTTCACTTTCATTATATATTAAAGGAACAGAACTTATAAAGCTGATGCGTTTACTTTAATGCTTTTTATTATTAATACAGTCAAGTGTGTTTAAGACATCATATAAACTCCTGGTTCAGTATGAAGCACATCTCACTATAAATATATTAGATTATCTTTACTCCAGAAATATTCTGGACTGATTTGTTTATGATCTTGTTTGTGCAGCTGCTTCTGCTTCCTCATGTTTAAACTGTGGGAGAAATCAGCTCATCATTCTCTTCATTAATATTCTCCTCATTTGTGTTATTTCTGATGAGGTTTTAATATGTGTCAGGGCTCGATACCTTTCAAACACTGTTTCATGCAACAAATAAATCAGGGGATCAGAATTTTAATTAGCAATATTAATTAAGATCTAATAAAGCACATCAGAACCTGGAATTGAGGAGATCCTGATGCCCAAGTGATAATAGGAAAATCTCCCACGTTCATTTTAGTGCTCCTGCTATTTCTTTTAAATAGAAAATCTGTGAATCTAACTACCCATAATGCCCCCCACTCTCCTGTCTGAAAAGTGGTCGCACACCAAGGGTTCCACATATTCCTGAACGTCTTATAAAGAACTTAAACAGCATTGAGCTCCACAAGTGTTGTTCAGGCTGTAGGGTGGCTCCCCCTGGTGGATACACAGGAACTGCTGGGGTGGTAGATACAGAAATGCATATTTCTTAAAATAAAGCAATTAATACACAATGTTAATCACGTATTATCATCTTTAATTTATTAAACATCCTATTTGAATTGCATTCAGAAAGTGGAACTTATTATGTATTCATAAAAGGGAGAATAAGGGGGGGGGAATGCATAAAGATATATATATATATATATATATATATATATATAAAGATAAAGATATAGTAAAGATAAAAATGACATTGTGTTATTTAGTTTATTAATCAAAACAAAGTTACATTAGATTACATTAGTGTTTTAGCAAACTCACACATTCACACATCACTAAAAGGTTTAGTCAGTGATGGAATGTACATGCTTTATTTTTCTCTTAACACATAAAAAGAAATTGAATCCAAATTCCTGATAGACACTGAAGATTTTTTATGATCAACTTGTAAACAAATCTACTGCAGTTAAGGTCAGTAAGGAAAGTGTTAGTGTTAAAGCTTGATGATGAATTTGTACCCAGTACAACAAGATTATTCATTCCAAGTTACAATGGGAGTTTAAAGGAAAGCCTGAACGCCATGATAACGTGTAGTGTTATAAAATAGATCCTAATATATAATGATAAAGAATAAAGAGATTTGAGATTTTGATAATGTTCTGAACAAGAAATATTTTTACGGTGGCTGGGTAGCGCTGTCGCCTCATAGCAAGAAGGTCCTGGGTTCGACCCCTAGGTGAAGCAATCCGGGTCCTTTCTGTGTGGAGTTTGCATGTTCTCCCCGTGACTGTGTGGGTTTCCTCCGGGAGCTCCGGTTTCTTCCCACAGTCCAAAGACGTGCAAGTGAGGTGAACCGGAGATACAAAATTGTCCATGACTGTGTTGGATATAACCTTGTGAAATGATGGATCATGGGTAACCAGTAACTACCGTTCCTGTCATGAATGTAACCACAGTGTAAAACATAACGTTAAAATCTTAATAAATAAATCAATAATAGTCCAACCAAAGATTGTTGGCACTGAAAAAGTTTTACTTACATAACCAGTAAAAGGCAACAAATAGTTTATTGTACAACTTTAGTCAATTTTATAAAACAAGAAATTGAAAATATCTAAATAGCCGGCAGGTCAAATGACATAAAACCACACAGTGTCATTAGTCAACATGTCTGAAAATACATAGATAGAGTTCATCATCAAATGTATTAATTTAAAAGAAAAACAATTTTAAAATTATTATAAAATATACAAACCCAGCAAATAACTGCACCAGCTGAGCGGTTCTACAAATGTAGCACTATATAGTTGGGGCCAGTGATAGCTCAGTGGTTAAGGTACTGGACTAGTAAACAGAAGGTTGCCGGTTCAAGCCACACCACCACCAAGTTGCCACTGTTGGGTCCCTGAGCAAGGCCCTTAACCCTCAATTGCTCATCATGTTCCGCTCATTGTGTAAGTCGCTTTGGATAAAAGCGTCTGCTAAATGCTGAAAATGTAAATGTTAATGTAAAATGTCTCAGCTAATCGACTCTAGTGAAGACCAAGAATCACAATATTGCTTTAATAGACTATTTTTTATTCTTAAAATCCCAACGTTTGTGTGTGAGGGTGGAGGGTGTGGTGTGAGGTGTGGTCTGGGGTTATGGGAGGGGTGGTCACTCCCAGTATAGCTAAAAAAAAAACTAGCTTATTACTGATTTGCATGTTGTGAAAGTATTGTTACCAATATTTCTAACTCCAAAAAAATTGGGACAGTATAAAAAATGCAAACGCAGTGTTTCTTACATTTACATCGACTCTTATTTCATCTTATATAAACCCAAAATATTTTATGTTTCGTCTGGTCAACTTCATTTCAATACACACACACACAACACCCAACTCCCAACTCCTTTGTCCATCTTCACTGCAACCTTCACCCACCACAGTTTGATGCTTTACACCTCCACTTTCAACACCCAGCACCCAAGCCTGCTCTCTATCGTTCACCAGAGATCAAGTGAGGAGGGAACTGAGGAAAATGAAGGTGAGGAAGGCTGCAGGCCCTGATGGCATCCACCCCGGGCTTCTGAGACACTGTGCAGACCAGCTGTGTGGGATAGTCCAGGTCATCTTTAACCTAAGCCTGAAACAAGACTGCACATCCCATTGAGTTAAATGGATATAGACCAGTGGCACTGACCTCTCATCTGATGAAGGACATGGAGCGACTTGTTCTGGACTATCTCCGCCCACTGGTTAAACCAGTGATGAATCTGTTACAGTTTGCCTACCAGCCAGGCATTGGGGTGGATGATCCAATCATCTACCTTCTTCGAAGATCCCTCTCTCATGTCGACAGGGCAGGAAGCACTGTGAGGATCATGTTCTTTGACCTATCTAGTGCATTCAACACCATCAGGCCCACTATACTGAGGAACAAGATGGAGAGTGCTGCGGTGGATCATCAACTCACCACATGGACAATGGACTATTTAACAAACAGACCACAGTATGTGCAGCTTAAGGACTGCGTTTCGGACACAATCCTCTGCAGCACTGGTGCTCCACAAGGGACAGTCCTGGCCCCATTCCTCTTCACCCTCTACACCTCGGACTTCACCTACAATACAACAACCTGTCACCTTCAGAGGATCTCCGATGACTCGGCTGTTGTTGGCTACATCCTGGATGGAGAAGACAGCGAGTATAGGGAACTCACAAAGAACTTTGTAGACTGGTGTGGACAGAATTACCTCGAGATCAACACCAGCAAGACAAAAAAGCTGCTGGTGGACTTTTGTAGGTCTAAACCACATCCACTGAAACCGGTGAGCATCCAGGGACGGAATATGGAGATCGTTAACTCCTATCTTAACTCCGGTCTTTTGGAATACAGGGGGCCCTTCTCAGCTCTTTTTATGACTCGGTGGTGGCATCAGCCATTTTCTATGGTGTTATCTGCTGGGGCAGCATCATGACAGCAGCAGACAGGAAGAAACTGGACAAACTGATCAGAAAGGCGAGTTCTGTCCTGGGCTGCACCCTGGACTTAGTGGAAGCAGTGGGGGAGAGAAGGATGATGGCCAAGCTTTCATCTTTAATGGAGAACACCGATCCCCCACTGCATGAGACTGTGGCAGCACTGGGCAGCTCCTTCAGCGACAGATACCGCAGCTCCTTTCTACCTTCTGCTGTCAGGCTATACAACCAGCACCGCCCCAAACGCAGATAATCATTTCTATCACAATAATTCACATGGTTTTTAATATTCTCTGAAGTGCAATAACTTCTTAAAATATGTGCAATACCTGCTGTACCGACTGTACTATCTGCAATACATTTTAATACCTGTGCAATATTTGGTTAACTTTCTTAAAAATACTGTTTATATTTACATATTCTTACTTTTCTACTTTTTAATATATGTGTACATATGTGTACACACTTTGTATTTTTTATTTTTATATCCTTGAAAGCTGCTGTAACACTGCAAATTTCCCCCGTGGGATAATAAAAGGCTATTTTATCTTATCTTACATGCATTTTACTCCCCGTGTTTGCGTGGGTTTCCTCCGGGAGCTCCGGTTTCCTCCCACAGTCCAAAGACGTGCAAGTGAGGTGAATTGGAGATACAAAATTGTCCATGACTGTGTTCGATATAACCTTGTGAACTGATGAACCTTGTGTGATGAGTAACTACCATTTCTGTCATGAATGTCATTTAACATGACGTTAAAATCCTAATAAAACAAACTAAAACATGAATTTTAAGCCTACAACACATTCTAAAAAAAGTGTGAACAGGGCTAGTAATAAGGTAAAAATAAAAACTAAATAATGGCATGATTTATTAGCGGATTATAATCATGAATGGGCACAAATCATGTTCAGATGGAAGGAAGAAAATAGGTGGATTGTTAAGGTGGTTTTCAGGCTTAAAAGAACAATCTTTATATTTTTTTAAAATAACCGAATCCGTTTGTACTAACAGCATTTACTTCTACTTTTAATATTTAAGTACATTTAATATCAGAAAATCACTTTTAATATTTAAGTACATTAAATATCAGATACTTTTAGACCTTTACTCAAGTAATCTTCTAACAGGTGACTTTTACTTCCATCAGAGTAAATTTAAAAGATACTTTTACTCAAGTATGGACTTCAGGTACTGTATACACCACTTGTTTCACTTGTGTACTGGACATGTAAGGAATTTATGTGTGTGTAAAGGAATAGGGTTCATATTTACAACACACACACACACACACACACACACACACACACACACACACACACACACACACACACACACACACACGCAGTCTGTAAAAAATCCACAACACGAAGTCGATGCATTTTTAACATTTTATTAAAACATTTTCTTTAATGCCTCAATCATAACCAGGTTTTAATGAAGGGATCAGGGTCACTGCAGGTCACTGGAGTTTCTACACCAAACTGGTCCTACTGTGTCTACAGTCTACAGTGTGGTTACAGTTTTATCAATGTGACCAAACCCCCGCCACCCACTATGGGGACCAGTACTGTTTATACACTCGATTTCTACTAAACTAAATGAAGTATTTATTTATTTCAGGTCAGTGGGATATCTCCACCACCCCTGTTGATCTGCCGAGGGCGACAGTGGCAGAGAAAAACTCTCCTAAAATTACAGGAAGGAACTTTGAGAGGAACCAGACTCGACAGGAACCTCCATCCCCCTCAGGTGACCTGGAGAAGCATTTAAATGAATTAAAATGAAACAATATTTATAGTCTTTTATTCTGCACACAAACTGATGATTGTTGTTACTTTATGTTTTTAAGAATGTAGGTCCCGGGTCAGTGTGACCACTCCACCACCCCGCCACTATGGCGACCGATATTTATCTATTATTTTATATTTATGTTTTGTTTAGTTTAGTTTTTTTGGCCAGAGCAAAGTGACCACTCCACCACTATGTACTCTGGGGGCCAATATTTTATTTTTCTGTACACAATTGTGGTAAAATGGATGTTTTTAATAATTTAGGTCCCGGGTCAGTGTGACCACTCCACCACCCCGCCACTATGGCGACCAAATTTTATCTTTGCTCACAACATTTTAATTATTTTTGTTCTCTGTGGCCAATAGCAGAGTGACCACTCCACTACTTTGTGCTCTGAGGTCCAATATTTAATTTTTTTTGCACACAATTGTTGCACATGAATGTTTCCCCGAGCACTTTTGCACAGTGTTGTGACCACTTCATCACTTTTGTGCAGAATTGTTGCCAATTTTTTAGCTCCACGTTTCCCAACATGTGGAGCAACATTTCTTTTAATTTAAAGCTTCTTGGTGAACCATCTTATCTTCCACCACTTTTTATTTTTCCTCTCATTCTGAGCCTCCTTCTTTTTCTCTGCTTTCTTACACTCCTTCTCTATTTCCTTCCACTCTTTCTCCTCCTGCTTCTTTCTTTCTTTCATTTCTGTCTCACTCATGTTCCTTAGCTGTTTTTGTTTCAGCTACTGGAGCATCTTCTGCTTCAGAGCAGCCTGGTTCACCATCATGGAGACATGCAGCTCTTCATTAGTTTGAAGCTGCAGCTCTAGATAGGATCTCTCCATCTCCCTGTTTAGCTCCAGGTTCTTTTTCTTCTCTGACCATTTCTTCTCTTTTTTATGGATTAGATTGAGGAACCACGACTTCTTCTTATTTCCTCCCTCAGTCTCCTTCTTTTTGGGTGTCGGCTCTGTCGCCCGCTGCTCTGCTCTCCTCTTTGACTTGTTCTCCAGTCGCCCCGATTCTAACCTGCTTTGTAGCTCCGTTTCTGTCTGGCTTTGCTTTTCTTTACGCAGTTGTGCTGCAGCTTGGAGATCATTGACCTGTTTAAGCAGCTCTTGGTTTTTCTTCTCTGCCTTTATTTTTTCACCCACCATCCGAGTCCAGACTGGTCCCAGCTTCTTTGTAATTTTCATCTGGGACTCTGGTTTTGGGTCTGGACTGTGACAGGCGGTGAGCTTCTCAATCTTTGATCTTAATGATTTGATTAGCAGGAACTGATCACGCTGCTTATTCTCTTCCTCTTTTTCAGCTTCTTTAATAGCTGGGTCCATCCCCTTTCTCAGGGTTTTTCTCATAGCCTTGTCCCTCTTCCTCTCAATGCTCATCAGCTCTTCTAATTCCTTTTTTTCAGTTTCAAGCTCTTGGATCTTTCTTACCAAATCCTTATTCTCTTTCCTCATCATTTTTATCATTCTGTTCTTGTTCTGCTGCTTCAGAGGCCCACAAGTCATGTGCTCTCCCCAGTTTATTTTGGTCTCATCTATGATGTCCAGTGTGCACTGACCCTGCCCTATGTCCTTATTATACACCTGCATTGTGTTTTCCATATCCTCAATATCTTCTCATTATTTCCATCATATCTCTCTCTGGAAGCCCACAAGTCGTGCTCTCTCCCCAGTTCATCTTATTCTTATTGATGATTTCAGGTTTCCACTGACCCTTCATATCGCTCTCTTTTTGCAGCTGCTTTTGACCCCAGTAGTCCGAGTGCTCTACCCTATCAATCTTGGTCTCATCGATGATGTCCAGTGTGCCTTGACTCTGTCCTGTGTCTTTATCAGACTCTTGTATCTGGCTTTCCAAATCCTCAATCTCTATCATTATCATTTCCATCACATCTCTGTCTTTTTGCATTTGCTTCAGAGGCCCAAGAGTCGTGCGCTCTACCCTATCAATCTTGGTCTCATTAATCATTTCTAGTCTGCACTGACCCTCTCCTATGACTTTATTAAACTCTTGTATCTTGTTTTTCATATCCTCAATTTTTTCTGTCATCATTTCCATCATATATTTCTCTAGAAGCCCACAAGTCGTGCTCTCTCCCCAGTTAATCTTGGACTCATCGATGATGTCCAGTGTGCACTGACCCTGTCCTATGTCTTTATTAAACTCTTGTATTCTGCTTTCCATGTCCTCAATTTCTTTTGTCATGTTTTTCATGTCGTCTCCCCTGTCAGTCTCGATGATGTCCAGCTTGCACTGACCCTGTCCTCTATCTTCACCAGTCTCCTGCATCTGGCTTTCCAATTCCTCGATCTCAATAACAATCATGTCCATCACATCTCTCACTTTTCTCAGCTGCTTTTGAGCCCAGTAGTTCAGGTGCTGTCCCCAGTCAGGCTCCATGATTTCCAGTGCGCTCGTACCCGGTCCTGTTGGTCCCGTCACCTATATTAGCTGCAGTAGAAGCGCTGAGTAGAATCTCACACCGAGCTCTGACCTGCTGAAGTGAAGCGCCTGTATTTATACTCTCTCTCCAGTGACGTCACAATACCAACCGGTCCGCATCGTGACGTCATTTGGTTATAAGACGTCACTCGCGTTACCCAGGTATTGCAGACTGGCCCCACGTCGTCTCGAATCCAGCAACCGATGGACAGCATAAACAGGTGTCCCATCAACAATCACCGGAGGTGGAGGAGTCTCACCAGACATGGTCTCGTTCAGTGGACCTGTGACAACCGGTTTCAGGAGAGATACATGAAAAGAATTTGACATACGAGAATGCCCAGGTAAATCCCATTTATATGTGACATCATTAATACGTTTTAAAATTTTATATGGACCAATGTATTTGGGTGATAATTTTTTACTCCCCTCTGAGATCCTGAAGTCTCGTGTTGACAGCCACACCCGGTCTCCTGGTTGATAGGTGGGAGTATTTCCTCGATGGCGATCTGCTTGATTCTTTTGCCGTTGCAATACGGTTTCTATGCGTTGATGCGTCTGCTCCCATACCTCCTCACTACGCCTCATCCAGTCATCCACAGCGGGTACATCCGATGTAGTTCCACATCAAGGCATTACAGGAGGTTGATACTCTAGAAAACACTGAAAAGGAGTCATCCCTGTGGTAGAACTAGTTAGAGAGTTCTGAGCAATCTCAGTCCATGGAAGAAAACGGGCCCAGTCTCTCGGATTCTCAAAACAATACAGTCTCAGAAATGTACCCAGTTCTTGATTCATCCTTTCACACTGTCCATTGGACTCGGGATGATAACCTGAAGTCAGACTAATCGAAACACCTAATTGTTCAAAGAAGGCCGACCAAACTTGGGACGTGAATTGGGACCCTCCATCTGACAGAATGTCCTCAGGAAAACATAATTGAACAAGGCTTCGGCAGTCTGAAAAGCAGTGGATAAGGATGGAAAAGGTAAAAACCTCACCCCTCGTGAAAATCTGTCAATGATTGTGAGAATAGTAGTATATGACTGAGAAGGTGGGAGGTCAGTAATAAGGTCAATAGCTAAATGAGACCACGGACGTGCTGGAAACGGTAATGGTACCAATTTCCCAACGGGCAGTGTTTTAGGCGTCGTAGATTGCGAACAGACAGAACAAGATGATACGAACCTATGTACTGTATATCACTAAACATATTCTCCCACCAGTATCTATTAGCTAGAAGTTGTTGGGTACGAGTCTCACCAGGGTGACCAGATGAGATAGATGAATGGGCCCAGACAATAAGTCGATCACGATACGGACTAGGAACATACAGCTGATTAGGTGGGCATTGAGCAGGTATTTCAATCTCTTTTAACATTCCTTCAATTTCATCGTCGATTTCCCAACGAATAGAAGACACTACCACACCAGGTCGGAGTATAGTTTCAGATGAAGAGCTATGAGATGTTTCATCAACATACATTCGAGAACCTGGTGTGTATGAAACTGAAAGCGAGAAAAAAATAAGGACCAACGAGCTTGGCGAGGATCTAGTCGTTTTGCTGATTGCAAGTATTCCAAATTTTTATGATCTGTAAGGACTAAAAATGGATGATTAGCTCCCTCTAGCCAATGTCTCCATTCTTCGAATGCTAATTTCATGGCCAGAAGTTTCTCCATCTCCGATCCCATAATTTTGTTCTGTGGGTGTAAGTTCATGTGAATAAAATGCTATGGGATGTAATTTCGGGGGATTACCTTGCCTTTGTGAGAGAACTGCATCCACCTCTACTAGAAAAGGTTGACTAGGATTGGGATGTGCGAGTATAGGAGCTGAGGTGAAAGCCTGTTTGAGGCTCAGGAAAGCCTGTTCGGCTTCACAATACCATACGAGATTTTTAGTAGCGCCCGTAAGATTTTTAGTAGCGCCCGTAAGAAGTGTCCGGGGAGCTGCCAAGCTACTAAAATTAGGGATAAAACGACAGTAGAAACTGGCAAATTCTAAGAACTTCATACCTTCGATCACTTGGGCAAGTTGTTTTTGTTGTTCTCCCTGCTGTTGTGCCATACACTGCAAAAAATCACCTTCAGAAAACAAGAAAAATAAAAACAAATCAAGACAGAAGGTGCTTAAATCAAGTAAAATTATCTGCCAGTATAGTGAGAAAATTTATCTTAGCAAGATTTCTTAAAACAAGGGAAAAGATCTTGTGCTATAAATTATCTTATAATCTTAAAATTAGTAGGAAATTACTTGATTTAAGGCATTATGGCTAGATTTGAGTAAAACTCATTTGCTCTAATGTCATATTAATAATCCAAAAACTAGCATCATCAGCTAAACTAGCATATTAATCTTGTTTTAAGCATTTTCATAAAACCTTATTTGGTAAAAAAAATTCTTGAAATTAGAATTCTTGGACATATTTTTAGCTAAAATGGCTTAAAAATGTTCTTAAATTAACACTGTAAAGTTTAAATTAAGATCAACTCCAGAAAATAGTTCTCAAAATAAGAAATGAACAATTTAAAAACCCTCACATTGTTATAATTAACACTAAAAAAAATTATCTATAAAAACAGCAAAAGAAATATTGAAATGAGATGTAAATGCTTATATTAAGCAAAAAGAAAATCTGCCAATGGGGTACGCAAATGTTACTTAGTAAGACTTCTTAAAAATAAGCAATAATACATATAGGTTTTGGCATCACACTAAATGCCTTAAAACCGTCAGAAAATATGAAAATTAAAGCATTTTAATCATGACATAAGCATTAAAAATTCAGTTTCCATGCACAAAAGTCAGATATAGAGACTCGATACTATAATTAGTAATAATTATTAGTAATAATTTACTAATAAAGCAGTATTTAATCCAGAAATTATTTTAAATCACTTTTATTTCATCAAGTTTTTATTGCAAACATAATGCAAATTTCTAACTTTAATGAGAATGTATTGTAGCATCAAGCTAAGTTTCGTCTGTTTGTGTTTTTTAACACGCTCTTAAACAAAGTTTCTAACAAACATTTAAGTAACATATTCCTCCAAAACGCATCTAATAAACCCATAATCTAAAATTAATCTCCTAAATGAAACTTCGTTGTTTTTTCCTCTTACAGAGAGAAGCACTCATGTTTACTCTGTGAGGCTTCGTCCCAAATCACTCCCCCTTCCCTATGTAGTGCACTTCGTAGGACATGACATGTTAGCGCTTCCACCCCAAACAGTGAAGTAGTGCACTATATAGGGAACAGGGAGTGATTTGAGACACTACATACGGACCTACTGTAAAGAGCAGATCTGTTACCTAATAAATTGCATTATCCAAGCATTCAGTGTTACCGCTCGCAATTTTAATTTAAGTGTATCTTCTATGGTCCGACTACACTTGGTTATCAAACCTGAAAACAATTAAGAAAAATAAATGCTGACTTTAAAGTTAAGCTAGCTAGCTAAGTTAATCAGGTAAATTCTAACTTAAATGAACCTAGACAAGATTCTGAACAAGCACAATACTGGCCCACTGTTAGGATAAATCTTTTGTTCAAAAGGTCCTGAAGAAAGCAGTCGTAGGAAGTCCAGAAAGTACTCTTTAAAACACTTTATTAAGTGTAAAAATAATCTGTGAATATATATCAGAGCTAAGCCGGCCGGCGCTCCTCTTCTCCTGCAGTCTAGACACACCACGTAAGAAAGAGGCCGAACCTTTCTCCCCGCCGGTTTTTAAACTCAGCTAGGCTCCTCCTCCTTTACTGCTGGTGGAGCCAATGAAATGTGCTAAAGAGGCCCAGGCTCCGCCCTCTGCCAAGAGATTATGGCAGCCGCCATTTTGAATAGACCATGTGGGGGACATGCGGCATGCATGTCGTAAAGCTTGGAAAATGCCGTCAAATTTCCCATATTAAATGTACGTCTTTGTTCTGAAAAACCTAACCATCCCCCTTTGAAAGCATCTTAATGCTTTCACAATAACTTTTAACTATAGGTTAGGTGTTTCTAGATCCCAGGAGATAAGGATAGCCGTCAGCAACCCCCCAATTTAACCCCTTCTGACTACATGGCCACTGGGCTGAATTTTATACAATAAAACGTTTCTAAAAAATAAAAAGGCTACCAGTTAAACTAAAGGAACCGTACCTATCGCAACAGCTCCTAACCCTGAAACAAACAAACAAACAAAAAATAATAAAAACAGGAAATCAAAATAAAGTAATTTAAAAAATAGGAAATCAAAAAGAGAAGAAAAATAAAATAAACACAATGGGTGCGTAGCTTCCACAGGAAGTCCGTTCAGGTTGTCCTCCACCAGACGGAGCTGCAGATATTCAGAAGGGGCCCATAGCTCCTGTGTCTCTGCATGACTCCTAATGTCTTATGGATTCTCCCCTGTCGGTCTTACCTGTTTCCACAGCAGCACAAACATTTCCTAAAAGTACCAAACATATATACATTGTAAACAATCCTGAACTAACCCCTTGCGTTTTGTAGCTAAACTATGTGTGTTGCACTTAACTAGTGTTTTCAAAGATGGTCTATGTGTCTGCGAACTATATGTTTTTGTCTCCTAGTCTAACTAAATTCTCCCCCCTCGTCTTGTTCCGCTCCGTTGATTCCGCTGGACTCTTCTTCCACATAGTCGGTTTTGTCGGGCTTTCTGCTGTGTTTAGTTCCCTGTTGGCTGGTCCAGTTGGTGTCACTTCTGTCTCTCGGAGTGGGTCTTCCAGTCCCCTCAGTGTCTGCCTCTGCCAGTCCTTCCAAGTCTCCTTCCTTCATCACGGTGTGTGATTAGTAGTGCTGGTCCTCTCTCCTCATCTTGTCTGGTCGGTTTTACCTTTAATTAAGCAGAGTTAGTAGCACTTATGCCGCTCGAAGTGGGTCTTCCGGCCCACCTTCAAGGGTATCCTCCTCATCATCATCTACATGATATCTCGACAAATCAGCCAACACCATCTGGATAACTGGTGGATCCTGCCCCCCTCTGCTTCCTCTACTCACTATATCTATTACAAATCTTCCCATTAACACCCTGATACATGGGACACAACAACCACATACCACTAAAATTGCCGTTCCCACGCATGCTGACATCACCAAATTTGCAATAACTCCCTCCCATGGTCCAAATATCCCTTCTAGCCACTTAACCCATTCATACACACATACAATCATACAACAGACAAACATATAAGCTACTTACCCAGCCCTCACTGCAGCCACCCCACTCCCAACAACGGGATACACGGCCACGGTGAGCTTAGACACCACTGCCGCAAGGCTTTCTGGGTAAAGCCCGTGCCAGACCCAGTGGCGACGCTACACTGCCCCCTTCCTAATGGTCAACCGTCCCGGTGACCCACTCATCTATGATCATGCATAGTATTGCCACAAGGTTTACTGCACCACATTGAACCAATCTAACTTCTTCAATAAACTATATAGTATAAAATGAGTGAGTTGACCTGATCAATTAGCTAGAAAAGATTCATCGGATACAACACAAGCATCAAATATTACCAATTGCCAATTAACAATTTCCAAAAAATATTACCAATTAAATTGAATCTTACCGGAGTCCGTGTAAGCAATTATATTTAATCTCCTGAGACCCGAGCTTTGATTTTTTCAAAGCATTTTTCCTATTCCTTTTGTTTTTAACCTTAGTTGGGCGACACGGTGGCTCAGTGGGTAGTACCGTCGCACACCGTCACAGCAAGAAGGTCCCCCCTCCGCGGAGCCCGCATGTTGTCGTGTGGGCTTTCCCCGGGTGCTCCGGTTTCCTCCCACAGTCCAAAGACATGCCAGCGAGGCGAACCAGAGACACTGAACTGTCCATGTCTGTGCCCGATATAACCTGAATCCCGTGCAATGAGCAACCACCGCTCCTGTCATAAATGCAACCAAAGTGCAAAACATAACGTCAAAATCCCAATAAAGAAGCAAACAAACTTTATTAGTGTTCTAGTACTTTTGCTACCACTAGCTGGCAGACAAAAGTGTCCACTAATGGGGACAATCGATCGAAGTTTAGCAGGTCAAGGAATAAGGCATAACAAAACCAAAATTTAATGTCCTCATATGTGAGGTAAGGCTGAAGATTACCTTCACCAGGCGTCCCTGAATCTGCATGCATATACGTACCTGAATCTGCATGCATATCCGTAGGTCTGCCAGTCCAGCTGCCCCAGCACAATGTATCACAGGATTTAATACACAAAGCGGCATTTTAAACATAAATTCTTATTCCTGCCATAATACTCCCCCCTTTTTCAAATTTTACAATCAAATCTTGAAAATAAAATATTAAATAAACCTTCTAAATGTGTTTATCCTGTTGGAAAGCACAGAATTTTAAAGTTAGTTCAATCAAAGTCTGGTGTTAGCTGGACCTGTAAACAAATAATGTCGTTATTGAGCAGTGGAAGGTGTGTAACAGCTTTGTCAGCAGTGTCACCTCTGGCATTGTCCTGTAAAATTGGAACAAAACTTTACTTAAATAGTTCCACTTAAATTGAATAGGAGGGACAATGACACAAAGTATCATTTGCTAAAATTTTAACTAAGCCCACTTGTTTCCTGTCTGTTGCAGCATCTCTGGATGCAAATCCTTTCACAAACATTTCCAATTCAGGATTCCTATCAGGCCCAGAAAAAATAGATAGAGTAATACAGTCATGATGTTCACCATCTCCTGCAATTAGTAAAAAGTGGTAGGATTAAGTACATTACAGCATTTGATAATAATGTTCAATTTTAGAAGTACACTGTAGTATTTATACAATCATTAACTTGATACGTGAGATGTTTTCCTTTCAGTTATAGAACATAATTTGGCACTAACAGAGTTAGATAAGTATAACCCTCAAGATCACTTAGTATAACTACGGATATTTCTGTAGCAGACAGAGACAGAAAGAAAATTCTGCACAAATCCAGAAGGGATCAGAGTCCCTGTCCTGTACAGAAATAGTGGTACCTTCAGGCATTATTTCCAATTTAATTCAAGAGGCAAACAAATGATCACACCTCATAAGATTTATAGGGCTATGAAATCTCACTCTTCACAACTACACAATATTTTAGAAACAGTAATATAATAGCTTTTACCTTTTACTTGTATTCAGCATTTGTATACAGAGAAAAACACGACATCACTCTCAAATAAACATAAGCTTTGACAATATATAATCTAATATATTACCATATGTCCTAATCAGAGGTGGAAAGAGTACCAAAAAATTGTATTCAAGTAAAAGTACTATTACTTTAATTAATCTTTACTTAATTACAAGTAGTTACTACTCTGAAAATCCACTCAAGCAAAAAGTAGAAAGTAACTCATTTAAAATGTACTTACCGAGTAAACAGCAGGGGGTCTCCTCTGTGTAATGTAAACGGGAGTGGATACAAACCTCAACAGTAGTTTTTAATTCAAATGTAATAGAAGAAACGTTGTCCTTAACTCAAAAGCAATAAAAGAAACATGTTGATGCAACACTTAAAACAGTTAGGGATGTGTAATGTGTCATTTCAAATGACATAAAACTTTTTCAAGGACACCCACTAGCGATGTGTCGTAAAATGATTCGAATCCATGAATCGGCTCTTCTAACCGAAACAAAGGAACCGACTCTTCCGGCAGTCGCCATGTAAACACGCGGCTCTTCAAAAGGAACCGAGACAAAAGACTCGACTCCCTGTCGCAACTCACTGAATTCGCGATTTCTTTAGCGGTTTTTATTTTTATTTTGCTCGGTAACAGATGCTATTCAAAATGTAACAATTACTAATACAAAACATACTTAAGCAAAAGCAAAATTACAGTCTGTGAAATGTGCTTTAAAAACTACTGTGTTACAGTAACCAGTGCGATCAGAGCGGTAACACTAAAGCACTGGATTCGTGTATGTATGTGTATTGATCGAATTTGTTTAAAATCATATCCCCGCTATTGAAACATTCCCCACTTGCGACATTTTGATGTCGAATTATTGTCCAGTACTACCCCATACATTAAACAAAGAAACAATATAGCAATCTCTCAACAATACATGCAAAGCTCCTAACACGATTAACAAGCGTTGGGTTAGTCAAAAAATTTTTAATCTTATTCACTATAACAACTCTGATTAAGGAGATTTTCCTTAACTATTTGTGTGAAAATGTCCTATGTCACACATGGATGAATTCCACTCTTTCCTGGTTTAAGAACCTTAAAGTTCAAGAGCGCTATCTACCTTAAAACACACTTAATAAGGTACCATAAATACTTCATCTTAACTCAGTTATCTTAAGATTATAAAAATAAAGTCGATTATAAAATTAACTGCAGCACTTACCCAATCCAGGCGTACAAAGATAGCCGATGGACAAGATACGGCAAGCTGCTCACATGGAGCCAAAAAGGCGGATACACAGAAAAATACGCTCAGCTCTCCCAGAGCCAAAATGGTGGACAGACAGAAAACCACGCTCAGCTCTCCCAGAGTCAAAATGGTGGACAGACAGAAAACCACGCTCAGCTCTCTGGTCCAAAATGGCCGCCGAACAAAAGAAACCACGCTGCGCAACCCAGAGCCAAAATGGCGGACAGACAAAGCCACGCTGCGTTCTCAAGAAACAAAATGGCGGATAGACGGGAGACCACGTTGCATTCCCAAGACAAAATGGCGTACAGACAGAAAGCCAAAATGGCGGACAGACAGAAAAACACGCGTGTGCAAGATGGCGGACAAACAAAAGGTTACATATAAATACGCACAGAAACACTGACAAACAAACTCCCGATGTACTGTTTTCGAACCAAATTTAGAATTTAAAGTAGTCTAATTAACCGAACTCCGTTCCCGAAACAGTCAAGTCCGAATTTTAGGACAATCTTTTTCATAGAATCCCGTTTTTTTAAACTGCCAGACGCCTAAGATTTCCACGTTCAAATCATAGAACCCCGTTCTTTGAACTGCCAGGTAATAGATTTCCAACGTTTGCTCATTCATAGAATCCCGTTTTTAAAACTGCCAGACCCTAGGTTTTACAACGCTCGAATTATAGAATCTCGTTTTTAAAACTGCCAGACCCTATTATTTCCAACGCTCGAATCATAGAATCTCGTTTTTCAAACTGCCAGACTTCTAGATCCAACGCTCGAAAATTTGAGATCTATAGAATTAACCCAGTCCCAGACTCGTTAAAACTTAGATCTTTCGAATCACGCGCCCCTGCTTTTGAAACAGACAGACACGTTTCGCTCCAATGGTGTTCCGGGTGAAGCCTCTGCCGAACAGCCCTTTACCGTTTATTTTGCTCGGTCTGATTCAAACTCAGCAATCAGGAAACATAAATTTTTTAGCTCCAACATATATTCACAGTTTTAAACTATCTAATGATACTTTAGTAATTTAATCAGACACTTACGGATTCTGAGATTCACTTTCACACTCAGTACACTAAATAATAAATGCATCTAATATATTCAGAGAACATCTGTTTACCTTGTAGTAGGCGCGCGCCTTTGTACTGAGTACAAAAGATTTTTTCAGAATTCCTGGTCTTACCTCAGTCAGCTGAATTAATTCGATGCTATCCTCAGACCTCCTGAACCATCCTCTGGCTACCATTTGTTAGGATAAATCTTTTGTTCAAAAGGTCCTGAAGAAAGCAGTCGTAGGAAGTCCAGAAAGTACTCTTTAAAACACTTTATTAAGTGTAAAAATAATCTGTGAATATATATCAGAGCTAAGCCGGCCGGCGCTCCTCTTCTCCTGCAGTCTAGACACACCACGTAAGAAAGAGGCCGAACCTTTCTCCCCGCCGGTTTTTAAACTCAGCTAGGCTCCTCCTCCTTTACTGCTGGTGGAGCCAATGAAATGTGCTAAAGAGGCCCAGGCTCCGCCCTCTGCCAAGAGATTATGGCAGCCGCCATTTTGAATAGACCATGTGGGGGACATGCGGCATGCATGTCGTAAAGCTTGGAAAATGCCGTCAAATTTCCCATATTAAATGTACGTCTTTGTTCTGAAAAACCTAACCAAAACTCAACATTCAAACAGAAAATAGAAGTTATTAGCTCACCTGTAAGTGCTGCGGTGGAAATATCATCCAGGGTTTCTCCATTTCAGTAGTTTGTGGTCAGCACTTAGCAGCAGAAAAAGAAATTTCGGTTAGAAGAAAGTTCCGGCGGGAACTGAGGAGGAATCATCTCATGTTGTACAAGGGAGCAATTCATTTCATTAGGCAGCACGGTTTTGGTTAGCTGCTTGAATTGATCAAATGTGTTGCTTAGCTCTAAAACACTTAATACAATTAAACAAAAACAGCTCAACAATACCGGTGACTGTTATAGACAGCTGTTATAGCTGTTATAGGAATGCTCAAAAAACTGCGTGAGCAAATAGTCCAACAGTTTAAGAATAACATTTCTCAACGTGCAATTGCAAGGAATTTAGGGATTTCATCATCTACAGTCCATAATATCATCAAAATATTCAGAGAATCTGGATAAATCTGTGCGAGTAAGCGGCAAGGCCGAAAACCAACATTGAATGCCCGTGACCTTCGATCCCTCAGGCGGCACTGCATTAAAAACCGACATCATTCTGTAATGGATATTACCACATGGGATCAGGAACACTTCAGAAAAACATCGTCAGTGAACACAGTTCGTCGCTCCATCTACAAGTGCAAGTTACAACTCTACCATGCAAAGCCAAAGCCATATATCAACAACACCCAGAAACGCCGCCGGCTTCTCTGGGCCCGAGCTCATCTGAGATGGACCGACGCAAAGTGGAAAAGTGTCCTGTGGTCTGACGAGTCCACATTTCAAATTGCTTTTGGAAGTCATGGACGTCGTGTCGTCCGGGCCAAAGAGGAAAAGGACTGTCCGGATTGTTATCAGCGCTAAGTTCAAAAGCCAGCATCTCTGATTGTACGGGGGTGTGTTAGTGCCCATGGCATGGGTAACTTGCACATCTGTGAAGGCACCATTAATGCTGAAAGGTACATACAGGTTTTGGAGCAACATATGCTGCCATCCAAGCAACGTCTTTTTCAGGGACGTCCCTGCTTATTTCAGCAAGACGATGCCAAGCCACCTTCTGCACGTGTTACAACAGCGTGGCTTCGTAGTAAAAGAGTGCGGGTACTAGACTGGCCTGCCTGCAGTCCAGACCTGTCTCCCATTGAAAGTGTGTGGCGCATTATGAAGCGCAAAATGCGACAACGGAGACCCCGGACTGTTGAGCAACTGAAGTTGTACATCAAGCAAGAATGTGAAAGAATTCCACCTACAAAGCTTCAACAATTAGTGTCCTCATATCCCAAACGCTTATTGAGTGTTGTTAAAAGGAAAGGTGATGTAACACAGTGGTAAACATGCCCCTGTCCCAACTTTTTTGGAACGTGTTGCAGGCATCAAATTCAAAATGAGTGAATATTTGCAAAAAACAATAAAGTTTATCTGTTTGAACTATGGCTGTCGAAGTTAACGCGATAATAACGCATTAACGCAATCTCAATTTAACGCGATTAAGATAAATAGTGCCATTAACGCAAATTCTAGTTCATGTTGAGACTTGACTGGTAGAACAAACGTTTTAATGTCGGACATGTCACCGTTTTTCATTTGCGGTTTGTTAACAAAATGTAAAAGAGCGTCGTGGCATCTGCACTTGCATAATAAAGAAATAAATACACGCTATATTCACAAGTTGTCGGGAGCAGAACACTTTATTAACTTATTCTGTTACGGTAAAGAATACCGGACAGCTGAGTCAAGCACGTTAGTCCATGAGCTATGGAACCCCCAAAGGGTCAAAACACACTCACTTCGTGTAGAAACGTCCATTAAACCACTGGATAGTATTACTGCCTAGTATGTGAGTGAATAAAACTCCCTTACAGTTTTCTCTTGTCCCAGCAGTTTTTAACATTAGTACATTTAGCATAAAATGAAAAACACCATTTTAATTGTAACATTTCACTTAAAAATCCTTGTTTTCTATAACATTTACACAGATTTTTTTAAATGCGATTAATCGCGATTAACTATATGAAATTCTGAGATTAATCGCGATTAAAAATTTTAATCGTTTGACAGCCCTAGTTTGAACATTAAATAATTTGTCTTTGTAGTGTATTCAATTGAATATGGGTTGAAAAGGATTTGCAAATCACCGTATTCTGTTTTTATTTATGTTTTACACAACGTCCCAACTAGCTCCAATCGATTGAGTAAATCCTTCAAAAAAACTGTTGATGCTGTTTCAGGACTAAACCTTGTTTGCTAACTGCCGATTTGAGTTCATCAAAATCCGCCGTCTGCATAATGGCGAAGTATTCTGTAACGATACAGACTAATTCTAGACGCTCGCGGATTGTAATTTGATCAACTTTAATATATAAGGGCAAACCAAAAACCGTAGTCAAAACACAAGCGCGGAATAATCAACAAACCGAAATATCAAACCACGCTAGACAAAAGGGAAAACCGCAAAACAGAAAAATTATCAAAGCCAAAAACACAATAACGAAAGTACAAAGGGATAAGCAAAATCGACGTCAAACAAAGCAAAAACAGGTCAATACACAATATAATCAAACAAGAAAACCACTCGGTATGCACTAAACAGGGGCAATACTTCGCGATAAGTTTGCCAAACAGGTGCGTATTTATACCGGAAGTACACTAAAACACAGGTGAGTCTGATCTCGCAATTCCACTGGGATTGGCTGGTGGAGTCACGTGACTAGCTGGTGTATTCTGGGAATTGGACTCCGTTGCAATGGTCGGGTCTGTAGCGTGATCAGAAAGTGTGACAGTTAATTAATAAAATAATGATAAAGAATAAAGAGATTTGAGATCTTGATAATGTTCTGAACATGAAATAGTTTTACTTATAGAGTCCCATAAATGAGAAATCGATCTGATACAAAGTGAAATATCATCTACAGCACAACATGATTCAGAAATCCTGCTGTTCATCACGCTTTAACATGAGATTGTGGCAGCATCAAACCTAAAGCTACAAATCTAACAAATGTCTATTTCTGTATCTTTATAGTCCAACCAAAGTCTGTCAGCACTGAAAAAGTTTTTCTTACTTAACCAGTAAAAGGCAACAAATAGTTTGTAGCAGGATGGGGTTTTGGGTTTTGTGTTGATTTCACCTAACTTGCGGGCGGCACGGTGGCTTAGTGGGTAGCGCTGTCGCCTCACAGCAAGAAGGTCCTGGGTTCGAACCCCAGGTGGGGCGGTCCGGGTCCTTTCTGTGTGGAGTTTGCATGTTCTCCCCGTGTCTGCGTAGGTTTCCTCCCACAGTCCAAAGACATGCAAGTGAGGTGAACTGAAGATACTAAATTGTCCATGACTGTGCCTGATATGAACTTGTGAACTGATAAACCTTGTGTAATGAATAACGACCGTTCCTGTCATGAATGTAACCAAAGTGTAAAACATGACGTTAAAATCCTAATAAACAAACAAACAAACACCTAACTTGCTCTCCAGCTGAGGATGATGTGTAGGTACTTTAAATTGCTGGGCGGTCCTTTCCCATGCTATGAGTATGGGCATTGGTTGACTACCGGTGGTGCACTTCCTGATGTTTCCTCTTCCGGGGCATCTGACGTCCGTGCCGGCGGCGTTCAGTATGGACAAATTCGGCTTTGTGTCTCCCGCTGAATCACTTTTTAATGATTAAAAGCCATGTGGGCTTGTGTTTGTAGTACCGGTGCTATGTTGCGGGTTCTCATTTTGTTTATATGATTGTTTCCATTTATTTAGATTTATGGTTTATTTTATTGGAGTACTGTTGTATGTGTATTTTCTATTTTTGTCTTGCTTGTGTGGTGTAAGGGGGCTGCCAGAGACTATGGTCCCTATGCTTACCTCATTGAGAGAGAGAAGCGAGAGAGAGAAGTGTCCTTTACCTCTTGAGGTAGTAATTATCATTGGTCTTTCCCCCCTCCACCACCTGTTGTGTTCATAATATTTGTTTTGTTTCTCTTTTCCTATGGCTGGACAGGAGCTGTGGGCTAAAGCAGGAGGCAGACGGACTTTGGTGGTGGAACCTCTTTCACTTGCCCTGCAGTCTAGAGCACGTTGGGTGTGATTGAGGTGTGCGGTGTGATCACGTGTGGTGTGTAGTGTAGGAGATTCCTTTACTTCCATATTTTCTGCTGCCGTGGTAAGCCCTCAGCCCTGTTCCTTCCTGCCGTGGTTGTCTTTAAATTATAAATGGACCCATAGAGTATTAAATGTGATGTGGCTAATCATTTTATACTAACTGTGTCTGTCTCAGAACGTGGCTTGTGCCGTGTGGAAACTTTTGTAAACAACTGCTAATAAAATTGACTAAGTGTTGGAAGTACGTCTCTGGTCCCCAAGTGTGTTCGAACCAGGGTGTCTTTCTTTCTGGGCCTTAAGTGCCCGTTATATTTCCTAGGGGTGAAATTCCCTTAGGTGGCGTCGTCGAGCAACTTAAACAAACTAAACCACAAACGTCCACTCCGTACGGTGGCCGAGAAGTGCAAAACAAATTAACATTTTAGAAAACAAAATGACAAAAAAACAAAAACAAATTTACAACAAAACAAAAACCTATAAAAAAATATAACGGGTCTTACACCGTCATGAGAACATTATCAAAATGTTTTATTTAGGGTGTTTAACATTTATTATTTTCATTCTTTATAATAATAAGTCAGAACCATATTTTAGGCAGAACAACACACTCTGCCCACTGCGCTACTCATACAGCGGTGTATTAAACAGGTTGTTATGCTGATATAACCTGTGCACACACACACCGTTACTAAGAATAAAAGCGAATACTACTTAATATAATAACCAAATGCTTTCTAATTCCCACGGTAGCAGCAGTTTCCTTCTGTTTCATACATATCACCCTGTCTCCCATTGATAAAAATACGGAACAAAGTGCGTCCTGTTTCAGTTCAATACTGAACGCGGCGTTTAGTCTCCAAATAAAGAAGGATTCTGTATTTTACGGGACGGTTGGTAACTCTAGTTTGACTGTCTCTTATATAGTCAGTGAGATAAAAGCACCAAAGCTTAGAATCAGTCCCGCACATTCCTGCTGGTGTAATACGAGCTCCGATACACTGAGTCCAGTGTTACAAACGTGAAACAAGCTTCAAAGCCTCAGTATCAAATGTTCCGTCCCTAATAAACAATGTTTTGTCCATTTTGTGTTCATTATTTCAGCCAGTTGGCAGCTTTTGTTTTTCTTGTGAGAATACTTTATATGTTTAGAAGAGCGGACGGTAGATAGAGATGCACCGGCCACGTCTAAACGTCTGCACAAACAATCTAAGAACTTTCCAGAAGAAAAACTAAAGCAGGTCAACTGGATAAAATGATTTCCACAAAATAGACAAAGCATTGTTTAGCGTTACCATCACAAACTCTGTTCACTTCACCCCTGAGAAACAGTTTGATTGACAGCATGTAAGCAACAAGCACTTCCTGTGTATGGTACCTACCCTTTCAATCAGACCTGTTGTTTGTAAATTTGTTTCGGCACTGGTAAAAGTGTTTCAGCTCTTGTAATTTTGTTTTTGTTTTTTTGTAATTTTGTAATTTTGTTTTTTGTAATTTTGTTTTCTAAAATGTTGATTTGTTTTGCACTTCTCGGCCACCGTAACTCCGTCACAAGTTTATTGTACAACTTGAGTCAATTTTACTGAAAAACAGACAAAAAATATCTAAATAGCCAACGGGTCAAAAACACAGAGTGTCATTAGTGTACATGTCTGAATATACACAGATAGAGTTTACTAACAATTCTTTATCTGCTTGTCCAGTCTGTTCTGTTGCTCATCATGTTGCTAGTGAGTTTTTAAATTATTATAAAGATATACAAACTGAGCAAATAAAAAGAGACAGAACAATATTTACATTTTCAGCATTTAGCAGACGCTTTCTATCCAAAGTGACTTACAGTTCTGTGACAGTAAGCAATTAAGGGTTACATTCAGTACATCGACTCTAGTGAAGACCAAGAGTCACAAAATTGCTTAAATAGACCTTTTTTTAAATAAATCCCAGCGTTTGTGTATGAGGTGGTGTGTGTGGTGTGAGGTGTGGTCTGGAGTTGTGGGAGGGGTGGTCACTCCCAGTATAGCTTTAAAACTAGCTTATTACTGATTTGCACGTTGTGAAAATGCAAATACATCGTCCCACAAAGCCAAGCTTTAAATTTCCAGATGTAAACTTTTATTGTTATATATACATACACCAATCAGGCATAACATTATGACCACCTACCTAATATTGTGTTGATCCCCCTTTTGCTACCAAAACAGCCCTGACCCGTCAAGTCATGGAGTCTGACACCTTTCTATCAGAACCAGCATGAACTTATTCAGCAGTTTGAGCTACAGTAGCTCGTCTGTCAGCCTTCGCTCCCCAAGTGCACCAGTGAGCCTTGGACCTTCCTTGGACCACTTTTGATAGATACGGACCACTGCAGACCGGGAACACCCCACAAGAGCTGCAATTTTGGACATGCTCTGACCCAGTCGTCTAGCCATCACAATCTGTCCCTCGTCAAACTCAGATTCTTACACTCGCCCATTTTTTCTGCTTCTAACATCAAGGTAAGCGACCACACACACTCGACCATCCACGTGATGTATAAAAGAAAACCTGATCCATCAGACCAGGCCACCTACTTCCATCGCTCTGTGGTCCAGTTGTTGGAGCTTTCGGCAAAGGACGGGTCAGCATGGGCACCCTGACTGGTCTGCAGCTATTTAGCCCCAAACACAACAAACTGAGATGCTCTGTGTATCCTGACACCTTTCTGTCAGAACCAGCATGAACTTCTTCAGCAATACAAAATGCAGCGTCAGTCACTGTGTAGCTGTTGTACATGTCTGTGTGTACAGTGTTTCACTTGTGTACTGGACACACACACACACACACACATGCAGTCTGTAAAAAATCCACAACACGAAGTCGATGCATTTTTAAAATTTTATTAAAACATTTTCTTTAATGCCTCAATCATAACCAGGTTTAATGAAGGGATCAGGGTCACTGCAGGTCACTGGAGTTTCTACACCAAACTGGTCCTCCTTTGTCTACATGGACGTCCCTGTGTGAACAATCACGCTGGAAACTGTTGCAACACAGTTAGAATCATTTTATTATTATTATAAAACTTTTAGCATCGAGTGTGGTTACAACCTTATTAAGGTTATATTTTGTATTTTTACTGTCCCGGGTCAATGTGACCACTCCTCCACCCCCCACTATGGGGACCAGTACTGTTTATACACTCGATTTATTTATTTCAGGTCAGTGGGATATCTCCACCACCCCTGTTGATCTGCCGAGGGCGACAGTGACAGAGAAAAACTCTCCTAAAATTACAGGAAGGAACTTTGAGAGGAACCAGACTCGACAGGAACCTCCATCCTCCTCAGGTGACCTGGAGAATCATTTAAATAAATTAAAATGAAACAATATTTATAGTCTTTTATTCTGCACACTGTTGTCACAAACTGATGATTGTTGTTAATTTATGTTTTTAATCATTTAGGTCCCGGGTCAGTGTGACCACTCCACCACCCCGCCAATATGGCGACCGATATTTATCTTTGCTCACAACATTTTCAAACATGTAAGTTTAGATATAATTTTAATTGTTTTTGTCCAGAGCAAAGTGACCACTCCACCGCTTTGTGCTCCAGGGATCAATATTTTATTATTTTTTTTGCACACAATTGTCATAGGTTTATATTTTGTTGTTTTTTGTCCAGAGCAAAGTGACCACTCCACCACTATGTGTTCTGGGGGCCAAAATAGATTTTTTTTTGTTCACATTACCACATTGTGGTAAGATTTATGTTTTTAATAATTTAGGTCCCGGGTCAATGTGACCACTCCACCACCCCGCCACTATGGCGACCGATATTTATCTTTGTACACAACATTTTAATTATTTTTGTGCTCTGTGGCCAATAGCACAGTGACCACTCCACTACTTTGTGCTCTGGGGGTCAATATTAAATTTTTTTGCACACAATTGTTGCACATGAATGTTTCCCCGAGCACTTTTGCACGGTGTTGTGACCACTTCACCACTTTTGTGCAGAATTGTTGTGAATTTTTTAGCTCCACGTTTCCCGATATGTGGAGCAACATTTCTTTTAATTTAAAGCTTCTTGGTGAACCATCTTATCTTCCACCACTTTTTAGTTTTCCTCTCATTCTGAGCCTCCTTCTTTTTCTCTGCTTTCTTCCACTCCTTCTCTATTTCCTTCCACTCTTTCTCCTCCTGCTTCTTTCTTTCTTTCATTTCTGTCTCACTCATGTTCCTTAGCTGTTTTTGCTTCAGCTCCTGGAGCATCTTCTGCTTCAGAGCAGCCTGGTTCACCATCATGGAGACATGCAGCTCTTCATTAGTTTGAAGCTGCAGCTCTAGATAGGATCTCTCCATCTCCCTGTTTAGCTCCAGGTTCGTTTTCTTCTCTGACCATTTCCTCTCTTTTCTGCGGATTAGGTTGGAGAACCACGACTTGTTTCTATTCCCTCCCTCAGTCTCACTCTCCGTTTCTGTCTGGCCTTGCTTTTCTTTTTGTAGTTGTGCGGTCACTTGGGGATCATTGATTTGTTGAAGCAGCTCTTGGTTTTTCTTTTCTGCTTTTATTTTTTCACCCACCATCCAAGTCCAGACTGGTCCCAGCTTCTTTGTAATTTTTATCTGGGACTCTGGTTTTGGGTCTGGACTGTGACAGGCGGTGAGCTTCTCAATCTTTGATCTTAATGATTTGATTAGCAGGAACTGATCACGCTGCTTCTTCTCTTCCTCTTTTTCAGCTTCTTTAATAGCTGGGTCCATCCCCTTTCTCAGGGTTTTTCTCATAGCCTTGTCCCTCTTCCTCTCAATGCCCATCAGCTCTTCTAATTCCTCTTTTTCAGTTTCAAGCTCTTGGATCTTTCTGGCCAAATCCTTATTCTCGTTCCTCATCATTTTTATCAATCTGCGCTTGTTCTGCTGCTTCGGAGGCCCACAAGTCATGTGCTCTCCCCAGTTTATCTTGGTCTCATCAATGATGTCCACTGTGCACAGTCCCTGTCCTATGTCTTCATTATAGTCCTGTATCGTGTTTTCCATATCCTCTATTTTTTCTGACATTAGCCCACAAGTCGTGCTCTCACCCCAGTTAATCTTGGACTCATCTATGATGTCCAGTGTGCACTGACCCTGCCCTATGTCCTTATTAAACACTAGCATGGTGTTTTCCATGTCCTCAATTTCTTTTGGCCAATTTTCCAGGTTCTCTCCCCTGTCAGTCTGGATGCACTGACCCTGTCCTCTATCTTCACCAGTCTCCTGCATCTGGCTTTCCAGTTCCTCAATCTCAATAACAATCATGTCCATCACATCTCTCTCTTTTCTTAGCTGCTTTTGAGCCCAGTGGTTCAGGTGCTCTCCCCAGTCAGGCTCCATGATTTCCAGTGCGCTCGTACCCGGTCCTGTTGGTCCCGTCACCTGTATTAGCTGCAGTAGATGCGCTGAGTAGAATCTCACACCGAGCTCTGACCTGCTGAAGTGAAGCGCCTGTATTTATACTCTCTCTCCAGTGACGTCACAATACCAACCGGCCCGCATCGTGACGTCACTTGGTTATAAGACGTCACTCGCGTTGGCCCCGCCCCCTCCCTCCCGCGCCCCGCCCACACGCACTCACCTTCACTTTCATTATATATTAAAGGAACAGACCGGATAAAGCTGATGCGTTTACTTTAATGCATTTTATTATTAATACAGTCAAGTGTGTTTAAGACATCATATAAACTCCTGGTTCAGTATGAAGCACATCTCACTATAAATATATTAGATTATCTTTACTCCAGAAATATTCTGGACTGATTTGTTTATGATCTTGTTTGTGCAGCTGCTTCTGCTTCCTCATGTTTAAACTGTGGGAGAAATCAGCTCATCATTCTCTTCATTAATATTCTCCTCATTTGTGTTATTTCTGATGAGGTTTTAATATGTGTCAGGGCTCGATACCTTTCAAACACTGTTTCATGCAACAAATAAATCAGAGGATCAGGATTTTAATTAGCAATATTAAATAAGATCTAATAAAGCACATCAGAACCTGGAATTGAGGAGATCCTGATGCCCAAGTGATAATAGGAAAATCTCCCACGTTCATTTTAGTGCTCCTGCTATTTCTTTAAATAGAAAAGCTGTGAATCTAACTACCCATAATGCCCCCCACTCTCCTGTCTGAAAAGTGGTCGCACACCAAGGGTTCCACATATTCCTGCACGTCTTATAAAGAACTTAAACAGCATTGAGCTCCACAAGTGTTGTTCAGACTGTAGGGTGGCTCCCCCTGGTGGATACACAGGAACTGCTGGGGTGGTAGATACAGAAATGCATATTTCTTAAAATAAAGCAATAAATACACAATTTTAATCACGTATTATCATCTTTAATTTATCAAACATTCATTTTGAATTGCATTTAGGAAGTGGACCTTATTATGTATACAAAAATGTAACTAACACGTGGTAAAACTTAACATTATTGTTTAGGATATAGTACAGATAAAAAATTATATTGTGCTATTTAGTTTATCAACCAAAACAAAGTTAAGATCTGATTACATTAGTGTTTTAGCAAACTCAATCACTAAAAGGTTTACGTCAGTGATGGAATGTTTTTTTATTATGTAATAAAGGGTAACCTTGTGACCACTTCACCACTTTTGTGCAGAATTGTTGCCAATATTTTAGCTCCAATATGTGGAGCAACATTTCTTTTGATTTAAAGCTTCTTGGTGAACCATCTTATCTTCCACCACTTTTTAGTTTTCCTCTCATTCTCAGCCTCCTTCTTTTTCTCTGCTTTCTTACACTCCTTCTCTATTTCCTAACCAAAACAAAGTTAAGATCTGATTACATTAGTGTTTTAGCTAACTCAATCACTAAAAGGTTTACGTCAATGTTTTTTATTATGTAAAACTGGGTAAAAGTGTCAGTATAAGAGTTGTAGTATGTAATGTGGGTTACACAAAGGATGTGCAGAACAGCTGGCAGATGTATTCACTGACATCTTCAACATCTCCCTGAGCAGCGCCATCGTTCCAACGTGCCTCAAGATGACCACCATCGTACCCGTGCCAAAGAAGTCATCTGTGTCATGCTTCAATGACTATCGTCCCGTAGCACTCACGCCTATCATCATGAAGTGCTTCGAGAAACTAGTCATGAGGCATATTAAGACACTACTGCCTCCCACCATGGACCCACTGCAGTTTGCGTACCGTCCTAACCGCTCAACGGACGACGCCATATCCACTACGCTTCACCTGGCTTCTACACACCTGGACAGAAAGAACACTTACGTCAGGATGCTGTTCATAGACTTTAGCTCAGCATTCAACACCATCATTCCTCAGCATCTAATTGGAAAGCTGAGCACGCTGGGCCTGAACACCTCTCTCTGCAACTGGATCCTGGATTTCTTGACTGAGAGACCTCAGTCCGTCCGGATCGGTAAGAAAACCTCCAGCACCACCACACTGAGCACCGGCGCTCCCCAAGGCTGTGTGCTCAGTCCACTGCTGTTTACTCTGCTTACGCACGACTGTACAGCAATGCACAGCTCGAATTCCATCGTTAAGTTTGCAGACGACACAACTGTGGTGGGACTCATCAGCAACAACGATGAGTCAGCGTACAGAGAGGAGATGCAACATCTAACGGACTGGTGCCAAGTCAACAACCTGTCTCTGAACGTGGATAAAACCAAAGAGATGGTCATTGACTTTAGAAAGACACTAAGGGACCACTCCCCACTGCACATCGACGGCTCATCTGTTGAGATCGTCAAGAGCACCAAATTTCTCGGTGTTCATCTGGAGGAGAATCTCACCTGGACCCTCAACACCAGTTCTATCACCAAGAAAGCCCAGCAGCGTCTCTACTTTTTGAGAAGACTGAGGAAAGCTCATCTGCTACCCCCCATTCTCACCACGTTCTACAGAGGAACAATCGAGAGCATCCTGAGCGGCTGCATCACTGTCTGGTTCGGAAATTGTACTGCGTCGGACCGCAGGACTCTCCAGCGAGTAGTGAGGACAGCTGAAAAGATCATCGGGGTCGCTCTTCCATCTCTCACGGACATTTTTAACACCCGCTGCATCCGCAAAGCTCTCAGCATTGTGGACGATCCAACCCATCCATCACATGGACTTTTTACTCTGCTCCCGTCTGGGAGACGATACCGCAGCATCCGGACTAACACAACCAGACTGTGTAACAGTTTTATCCCTCAGGCAATCAGACTCCTCAATTCAGTGCTATAACAATTTCCTCCGGAAATTTTCTGCTGCCACACACTGAACTGTATTGACTATGTTACTTGCATTTTTTGCACACCTCCTGGAACTGCACAAGTAATTTCTGCACCTTACTTGTATTTTTGCACCTTATTTACTTTTTAGGCACCTTATCGGCATTGCCAATTTTACGCTGCTAATGTACAACATGTCACTACCTCATGAACCATTGTACCATCTATTCACCATCATGTACTAACACTTGTCTTTAGTCCTGTCTTCTAATTACTTGTTTAGATTAGGGATAATTAGGAATATCTTTTGTAGTTATTTATTATAGGATTTTTTGTATTTATTGTTGTATTTACAGTGTTTTGTATTGTCTTGCACTTTTTGTACCGTGTTACACCGTGATCCTAGAGGAACGCTGTTTCGTTTCAATATGTACTTGTATGTAGCTGAAATGACAATAAAACCTCTCTGACTCTCTCTGACTCTGACTGACTTGATAAAATACAACTTGTTTTGGAGTAATTTGATGCATATTTTAAAAGCTATTGAAGTTATTAATAAAAAAAAACAGTTTTTTATTATGTAATAAAGGGTAAAAGTGTCAGTTTAAGAGTTGTAGTATGTAATGTGGGTTACACTCAATAAAATACAACTTGTGGAGAAATTTGATGAATATTTTAAAAGCTATTGAAGTTACTAATATGCTGAATACTTTCAATGCTATTAAAGTTATGAATAAAAATCATTTTTTGCACTGATGAAGGACTAGAGGACGACTAACACAAACGTGTGCAGCAACAGATCTGCTATTGGTTGTTTCCTCAATCTGTTCTCTTCTTTGTACTTGCATTTTTGCAAGAACACTGATGCCCTATACAGGAAGGGCCAAAGTCGGCTTTATTTTTTGAGGCGCCTGAGGTCCTTCAACATCTGCCGGACTATGCTCAAGATCTTCTATGAGTCTGTGGTAGCGAGTGCTATCCTCTATGCTGTTGCATGCTGGGGAAGCAGGCTGAGGGTGGCAGATGCCAACAGACTCAACAAATTGATCCGCAAGGCCGGTGATGTTGTTGGTGTGGAGCTGGACTCTCTGAAGGCAGTGTCGGAGAGGAGGACGCTGTCTAAGCTGCAGGTTATCATGAACAATGGCTCCCACCCACTTTATAACACAGTGATGAGACACAGGAGCACATTCAGTGCAAGACTCATTCTCCCAAAATGCACCACAGAGCGCCACAGGAAGTCTTTTCTACCTGTGGCCATCAAACTCTATAATTCCTCCCTTAATGTGTGACACTATGGTTTATCTGTGCAATATTCAGTTTTCATACGTGCAATATTCAGTTTTATTCATTTTCATATGTGCAATAATAATAACGTAAGCATTTAAACTATTTAATTGTGGAGTGTTTATTCTTTTAACATAAATGGGTGCTACTGTAAAAAACTGCAATTTCCCTCTGGGATCAATAAAATATTCTGATTCTGGTTTTTATGGACTTGAGAAATATCATCATTTACAGCCCAAGTCTTAATATTGTGTTGGTCCCTTTTTTTGCTGGCAAAACAGCCCTGACCCGTCAAGTCATGGAGTCTGACACCTTTCTATCAGAACCAGCATGAACTTATTCAGCAGTTTGAGCTACAGTAGCTCGTCTGTCAGCCCCCAAGTGCACCAGTGAGCCTTGGACCTTCCTTGGACCACTTTTGATAGGTACTGACCACTGCAGACCGGGAACACCCCACAAGAGCTGCAGTCTTGGACATGCTCTGACCCAGTCGTCTAGCCATCACAATCTGTCCCTCGTCAAACTCACTCAGATTCTTACACTCGCCCATTTTTTCTGCTTCTAACATCAAGGTAAGCGACCACACACACTCGACCATCCACGTGATGTATAAAAGAAAACCTGATCCATCAGACCAGGCCACCTACTTCCATCGCTCTGTGGTCCAGTTTCGATGCTTGTGTAGCTGTTGTACATGTGTGTGTGTGTGTGTACAGTGTTTCACTGGTGTACTGGACGTGTAAGGAATTTATGTGTGTGTGAAGGAATAGGGTTCATATCTACATCATACACACACACACACACACACACACACATGCAGTCTGTAAAAAATCCACAACACGAAGTCGATGCATTTTTAACATTTTATTAAAACATTTTCTTTAATGCCTCAATCATAACCAGGTTTAATGAAGGGATCAGGGTCACTGCAGGTCACTGGAGTTTCTACACCAAACTGGTCCTACTGTGTCTACATGGACGTCCCTGTGTGAACAATCACGCTGGAAACTGTTTCAACACAGTTAGAATCATTTTATTATTATTATAAAGCTTTTAGCATCGAGTGTGGTTACAACCTTATTAAGGTTATATTTTGTGTTTTTACTGTCCCGGGTCAATGTGACCACTCCTGCACCCCCCACTATGGGGACCAGTACTGTTTATACACTCGATTTATTTATTTCAGGTCAGTGGGATTTCTCCACCACCCCTGTCGATCTGCCGAGGGCGACAGTGGCAGAGAAAAACTCTCCTAAAATTACAGGAAGGAACTTTGAGAGGAACCAGACTCGACAGGAACCTCCATCCTCCTCAGGTGGCCTGGAGAAGCATTTAAATAAATTAAAATGAAACAATATTGATAGTCTTTTATTCTGCACACTGTTGTCACAAATTGATGATTGTTGTTAATTTATGTTTTTAATAATTTAGGTCCCGGGTCAATGTGACCACTCCACCACCCCGCCACTATGGCGACCAAATTTTATCTTTGTACACAACATTTTAATTATTTTTGTGCTCTGTGGCCAATAGCAGAGTGACCACTCCACTACTTTGTGCTCTGGGGGTCAATATTAAATTTTTTTTGCACACAATTGTTGCACATGAATGTTTCCCCGAGCACTTTTGCACAGTGTTGTGACCACTTCACCACTTTTGTGCAGAATTGTTGCCAATTTTTAGCTCCACGTCTCCCAATATGTGGAGCTACATTTCTTTTGATTTAAAGCTTCTTGGTGAACCATCTTATCTTCCACCACTTTTTAGTTTTCCTCTCATTCTGAGCCTCCTTCTTTTTCTCTGCTTTCTTACACTCCTTCTCTATTTCCTTCCACTCTTTCTCCTCCTGCTTCTTTCTTTCTTTCATTTCTGTCTCACTCATGTTCCTTAGCTGTTTTTGTTTCAGCTCCTGGAGCATCTTCTGCTTCAGAGCAGCCTGGTTCACCATCATGGAGACATGCAGCTCTTCATTAGTTTGAAGCTGCAGCTCTAGATAGGATCTCTCCATCTCCCTGTTTAGCTCCAGGTTCTTTTTCTTCTCTGACCATTTCCTCTCTTTTCTGTGGATTAGGTTGGAGAACCACGACTTGTTTCTATTCCCTCCCTCAGTCTCATTCTCCGTTTCTGTCTGGCCTTGCTTTTCTTTTTGTAGTTGTGCGGTCACTTGGGGATCATTGATTTGTTGAAGCAGCTCTTGGTTTTTCTTTTCTGCTTTTATTGTTTCACCCACCATCCAAGTCCAGACTGGTCCCAGCTTCTTTGTAATTTTTATCTGGGACTCTGGTTTTGGGTCTGGACTGTGACAGGCGGTGAGCTTCTCAATCTTTGATCTTAATGATTTGATTAGCAGGAACTGATCACGCTGCTTCTTCTCTTCCTCTTTCTCAGCTTCTTTAATAGCTGGGTCCATCCCCTTTCTCAGGGTTTTTCTCACAGCCTTGTCCCTCTTCCTCTCAATGCCCATCAGCTCTTCTAATTCCTCTTTTTCAGTTTCAAGCTCTTGGATCTTTCTGGCCAAATCCTTATTCTCGTTCCTCATCATTTTTATCAGTCTGCGCTTGTTCTGCTGCTTCGGAGGCCCACAAGTCATGTGCTCTCCCCAGTTTATCTTGGTCTCATCAATGATGTCCACTGTGCACAGACCCGGTCCTATGTCTTCATTATAGTCCTGTATCTTTTTTTCCATATCCTCTATTTTTTCTGACATTAGCCCACAAGTCGTGCTCTCACCCCAGTTAATCTTGGACTCATCTATGATGTCCAGTGTGCACTGACCCTGCCCTATGTCCTTATTAAACACTTGCATGGTGTTTTCCATGTCCTCAATTTCTTTTGGCCAATTTTCCAGGTTCTCTCCCCTGTCAGTCTGGATGCACTGACCCTGTCCTCTATCTTCACCAGTCTCCTGCATCTGGCTTTCCAGTTCCTCAATCTCAATAACAATCATGTCCATCACATCCCTCTCTTTTCTCAGCTGCTTTTGAGCCCAGTGGTTCAGGTGCTCTCCCCAGTCAGGCTCCATGATTTCCAGTGCGCTCGTACCCGGTCCTGTTGGTCCCGTCACCTGTATTAGCTGCAGTAGAAGCGCTGAGTAGAATCTCACACCGAGCTCTGACCTGCTGAAGTGAAGCGCCTGTATTTATACTCTCTCTCCAGTGACGTCACAATACCAACCGGCCCGCATCGTTACGTCATTTGGTTATAAGACGTCACTCGCGTTTGCCCCGCCCCCTCCCTCCCGCGCCCCGCCCACACGCACTCACGTTCACTTTCATTATATATTAAAGGAACAGACCTTATAAAGCTGATGCGTTTACTTTAATGCTTTTTATTATTAATACAGTCAAGTGTGTTTAAGACATCATATACACTCCTGGTTCAGTATGAAGCACATCTCACTATAAATATATTAGATTATCTTTACTCCAGAAATATTCTGGACTGATTTGTTTATGATCTTGTTTGTGCAGCTGCTTCTGCTTCCTCATGTTTAAACTGTGGGAGAAATCAGCTCATCATTCTCTTTATTAATATTTTCCTCATTTGTGTTATTTCTGAAGAGGTTTTAATATGTGTCAGGGCTCGATACCTTTCAAACACAGTTTCATGCAACAAATAAATCAGAGGATCAGGATTTTAATTAGCAATATTAAATAAGATCTAATAAAGCACATCAGAACCTGGAATTGAGGAGATCCTGATGCCCAAGTGATAATAGGAAAATCTCCCACGTTCATTTTAGTGCTCCTGCTATTTCTTTTAAATAGAAAATCTGTGAATCTAACTACCCATAATGCCCCCCACTCTCCTGTCTGAAAAGTGGTCGCACACCAAGGGTTCCACATATTCCTGCACGTCTTATAAAGAACTTAAACAGCATTGAGCTCCACAAGTGTTGTTCAGACTGTAGGGTGGCTCCCCCTGGTGGATACACAGGAACTGCTGGGGTGGTAGATACAGAAATGCATATTTCTTAAAATAAAGCAATAAATACACACTTTTAATCACGTATTATCATCTTTAATTCATCAAACATTCATTTTGAATTGCATTCAGAAAGTGGAACTTATTATGTATACAAAAATGTAACTAACACGTGGTAAAACTTAACATTATTGTTTAGGATATAGTACAGATAAAAATTATATTGTGTTATTTAGTTTATCAACCAAAACAAAGTTAAGATCTGATTACATTAGTGTTTTAGCAAACTCAATCACTAAAAGGTTTACGTCAGTGATGGAATGTTTTTTTATTATGTAATAAAGGGTAACCTTGTGACCACTTCACCACTTTTGTGCAGAATTGTTGCCAATTTTTTAGCTCCAATATGTGGAGCAACATTTCTTTTGATTTAAAGCTTCTTGGTGAACCATCTTATCTTCCACCACTTTTTAGTTTTCCTCTCATTCTGAGCCTCCTTCTTTTTCTCTGCTTTCTTACACTCCTTCTCTATTTCCTAACCAAAACAAAGTTAAGATCTGATTACATTAGTGTTTTAGCAAACTCAATCACTAAAAGGTTTACGTCAATGTTTTTTATTATGTAAAACTGGGTAAAAGTGTCAGTATAAGAGTTGTAGTATGTAATGTGGGTTACACAAAGGATGTGCAGAACAGCTGGCAGATGTATTCACTGACATCTTCAACATCTCCCTGAGCAGCGCCATCGTTCCAACGTGCCTCAAGATGACCACCATCGTACCCGTGCCAAAGAAGTCATCTGTGTCATGCTTCAATGACTATCGTCCCGTAGCACTCACGCCTATCATCATGAAGTGCTTCGAGAAACTAGTCATGAGGCATATTAAGACCCTACTGCCTCCCACCATGGACCCACTGCAGTTTGCGTACCGTCCTAACCGCTCAACGGACGACGCCATATCCACTACGCTTCACCTGGCTTCTACACACCTGGACAGAAAGAACACTTACGTCAGGATGCTGTTCATAGACTTTAGCTCAGCATTCAACACCATCATTCCTCAGCATCTAATTGGAAAGCTGAGCACGCTGGGCCTGAACACCTCTCTCTGCAACTGGATCCTGGATTTCTTGACTGAGAGACCTCAGTCTGTCCGGATCGGTAAGAAACCACACTGAGCACCGGCGCTCCCCAAGGCTGTGTGCTCAGTCCACTGCTGTTTACTCTGCTTACGCACGACTGTACAGCAATGCACAGCTCGAATTCCATCGTTAAGTTTGCAGACGACACAACTGTGGTGGGACTCATCAGCAACAACGATGAGTCAGCGTACAGAGAGGAGATACAACATCTAACGGACTGGTGCCAAGTCAACAACCTGTCTCTGAACGTGGATAAAACCAAAGAGATGGTCATTGACTTTAGAAAGACACTAAGGGACCACTCCCCACTGCACATCGACGGCTCATCTGTTGAGATCGTCAAGAGCACCAAATTTCTCGGTGTTCATCTGGAGGAGAATCTCACCTGGACCCTCAACACCAGTTCTATCACCAAGAAAGCCCAGCAGCGTCTCTACTTTTTGAGAAGACTGAGGAAAGCTCATCTGCTACCCCCCATTCTCACCACGTTCTACAGAGGAACAATCGAGAGCATCCTGAGCGGCTGCATCACTGTCTGGTTCGGAAATTGTACTGCGTCGGACCGCAGGACTCTCCAGCGAGTAGTGAGGACAGCTGAAAAGATCATCGGGGTCGCTCTTCCATCTCTCACGGACATTTTTAACACCCGCTGCATCCGCAAAGCTCTCAGCATTGTGGACGATCCAACCCATCCATCACATGGACTTTTTACTCTGCTCCCGTCTGGGAGACGATACCGCAGCATCCGGACTAACACAACCAGACTGTGTAACAGTTTTATCCCTCAGGCAATCAGACTCCTCAATTCAGTACTATAACAATTTCCTCCGGAAATTTTCTGCTGCCACACACTGAACTGTATTGACTATGTTACTTGCATTTTTTGCACACCTCCTGGAACTGCACAAGTAATTTCTGCACCTTACTTGTATTTTTGCACCTTATTTACTTTTTAGGCACCTTATCGGCATTGCCAATCTTACGCTGCTAATGTACAACGTCACTACCTCATGAACCATTGTACCATCTATTCACCATCATGTACTAACACTTGTCTTTAGTCCTGTCTTCTAATTACTTGTTTAGATTAGGGATAATTAGGAATATCTTTTGTAGTTATTTATTATAGGATTTTTTTTATTTATTGTTGTATTTACAGTGTTTTGTATTGTCTTGCACTTTTTGTACCGTGTTACACCGTGATCCTAGAGGAACGCTGTTTCGTTTCAATATGTACTTGTATGTAGCTGAAATGACAATAAAACCTCTCTGACTCTCTCTGACTCTGACTCTGACTGACTTGATAAAATACAACTTGTTTTGGAGTAATTTGATGCATATTTTAAAAGCTATTGAAGTTATTAATAAAAAAAAAACAGTTTTTTATTATGTAATAAAGGGTAAAAGTGTCAGTTTAAGAGTTGTAGTATGTAATGTGGGTTACACTCAATAAAATACAACTTGTGGAGAAATTTGATGAATATTTTAAAAGCTATTGAAGTTATTAATATGCTGAATACTTTCAATGCTATTAAAGTTATGAATAAAAATCATTTTTTGCACTGATGAAGGACTAGAGGACGACTAACACAAACTTGTGCAGCAACCGATCTGCTATTGGTTGTTTCCTCAATCTGTTCTCTTCTTTGTACTTGCATTTTTGCAAGAACACTGATGCCCTATACAGGAAGGGCCAAAGTCGGCTCTATTTTTTGAGGCGCCTGAGGTCCTTCAACATCTGCCGGACTATGCTCAAGATCTTCTATGAGTCTGTGGTAGCGAGTGCTATCCTCTATGCTGTTGCATGCTGGGGAAGCAGGCTGAGGGTGGCAGATGCCAACAGACTCAACAAATTGATCCGCAAGGCCGGTGATGTTGTTGGTGTGGAGCTGGACTCTCTGAAGGCAGTGTCGGAGAGGAGGACGCTGTCTAAGCTGCAGGTTATCATGAACAATGGCTCCCACCCACTTTATAACACAGTGATGAGACACAGGAGCACATTCAGTGCAAGACTCATTCTCCCAAAATGCACCACAGAGCGCCACAGGAAGTCTTTTCTACCTGTGGCCATCAAACTCTATAATTCCTCCCTTAATGTGTGACATTACTGTAAAAAACTGCAATTTCCCTCTGGGATCAATAAAATATTCTGATTCAGATTTTTATGGACTTGAGAAATATCATCATTTACAGCCCAAGTCTTAATATTGTGTTGGTCCCTTTTTTTGCTGGCAAAACAGCCCTGACCCATCAAGTCATGGAATCTTACACCTTTCTATCAGAACCAGCATGAACTTATTCAGCAGTTTGAGCTACAGTAGCTCGTCTGTCAGCCCCCAAGTGCACCAGTGAGCCTTGGACCTTCCTTGGACCACTTTTGATAGATACTGACCACTGCAGACCGGGAACACCCCACAAGAGCTGCAGTCTTGGAGATGCTCTGACCCAGTCGTCTAGCCATCACAATCTGTCCCTCGTCAAACTCACTCAGATTCTTACACTCGCCCATTTTTTCTGCTTCTAACATCAAGGTAAGCGACCACACACACTCGACCATCCACGTGATGTATAAAAGAAAACCTGATCCATCAGACCAGACCACCTACTTCCATCGCTCTGTGGTCCAGTTTCGATGCTTGTGTAGCTGTTGTACATGTGTGTGTGTGTACAGTGTTTCACTGGTGTACTGGACGTGTAAGGAATTTATGTGTGTGTGAAGGAATAGGGTTCATATCTACATCACACACACACACACACACATGCAGTCTGTAAAAAATCCACAACACGAAGTCGATGCATTTTTAACATTTTATTAAAACATTTTCTTTAATGCCTCAATCATAACCAGGGTTCAATGAAGGGATCAGGGTCACTGCAGGTCACTGGAGTTTCTACACCAAACTGGTCCTACTGTGTCTACATGGACGTCCCTGTGTGAACAATCACGCTGGAAACTGTTTCAACACAGTTAGAATCATTTTATTATTATTATAAAGCTTTTAGCATCGAGTGTGGTTACAACCTTATTAAGGTTATATTTTGTATTTTTACTGTCCCGGGTCAATGTGACCACTCCTCCACCCCCCACTATGGGGACCAGTACTGTTTATACACTCGATTTATTTATTTCAGGTCAGTGGGATTTCTCCACCACCCCTGTTGATCTGCCGAGGGCGACAGTGGCAGAGAAAAACTCTCCTAAAATTACAGGAAGGAACTTTGAGAGGAACCAGACTCGACAGGAACCTCCATCCTCCTCAGGTGGCCTGGAGAAGCATTTAAATGAATTAAAATGAAACAATATTTATAGTCTTTTATTCTGCACACTGTTGTCACAAACTGATGATTGTTGTTACTTTATGTTTTTAATAATTTAGGTCCCGGGTCAATGTGACCACTCCACCACCCCGCCACTATGGCGACCAAATTTTATCTTTGTACACAACATTTTAATTATTTTTGTGCTCTGTGGCCAATAGCAGAGTGACCACTCCACTACTTTGTGCTCTGGGGGTCAATATTAAAAAATTTTTGCACACAATTGTTGCACATGAATGTTTCCCCGAGCACTTTTGCACAGTGTTGTGACCACTTCAAAACTTTTGTGCAGAATTGTTGCCAATTTTTTAGCTCCACGTCTCCCAATATGTGGAGCAACATTTCTTTTAATTTAAAGCTTCTTGGTGAACCATCTTATCTTCCACCACTTTTTAGTTTTCCTCTCATTCTGAGCCTCCTTCTTTTTCTCTGCTTTCTTACACTCCTTCTCTATTTCCTTCCACTCTTTCTCCTCCTGCTTCTTTCTTTCTTTCATTTCTGTCTCACTCATGTCCCTTAGCTGTTTTTGCTTCAGCTCCTGGAGCATCTTCTGCTTCAGAGCAGCCTGGTTCACCATCATGGAGACATGCAGCTCTTCATTAGTTTGAAGCTGCAGCTCTAGATAGGATCTCTCCATCTCCCTGTTTAGCTCCAGGTTCTTTTTCTTCTCTGACCATTTCCTCTGTTTCTATTCCCTCCCTCAGTCTCATTCTCCGTTTCTGTCTGGCCTTGCTTTTCTTTTTGTAGTTGTGCGGTCACTTGGGGATCATTGATTTGTTGAAGCAGCTCTTGGTTTTTCTTTTCTGCTTTTATTTTTTCACCCACCATCCAAGTCCAGACTGGTCCCAGCTTCTTTGTAATTTTTATCTGGGACTCTGGTTTTGGGTCTGGACTGTGACAGGCGGTGAGCTTCTCAATCTTTGATCTTAATGATTTAATTAGCAGGAACTGATCACGCTGCTTCTTCTCTTCCTCTTTCTCAGCTTCTTTAATAGCTGGGTCCATCCCCTTTCTCAGGGTTTTTCTCATAGCCTTGTCCCTCTTCCTCTCAATGCCCATCAGCTCTACTAATTCCTCTTTTTCAGTTTCAAGCTCTTGGATCTTTCTGGCCAAATCCTTATTCTCGTTCCTCATCATTTTTATCAGTCTGCGCTTGTTCTGCTGCTTCGGAGGCCCACAAGTCATGTGCTCTCCCCAGTTTATCTTGGTCTCATCAATGATGTCCACTGTGCACAGTCCCTGTCCTATGTCTTCATTATAGTCCTGTATCTTTTTTTCCATATCCTCTATTTTTTCTGACATTAGCCCACAAGTCGTGCTCTCACCCCAGTTAATCTTGGACTCATCTATGATGTCCAGTGTGCACTGACCCTGCCCTATGTCCTTATTAAACACTTGCATGGTGTTTTCCATGTCCTCAATTTCTTTTGGCCAATTTTCCAGGTTCTCTCCCCTGTCAGTCTGGATGCACTGACCCTGTCCTCTATCTTCACCAGTCTCCTGCATCTGGCTTTCCAGTTCCTCAATCTCAATAACAATCATGTCCATCACATCCCTCTCTTTTCTCAGCTGCTTTTGAGCCCAGTAGTTCAGGTGCTCTCCCCAGTCAGGCTCCATGATTTCCAGTGCGCTCGTACCCGGTCCTGTTGGTCCCGTCACCTGTATTAGCTGCAGTAGAAGCGCTGAGTAGAATCTCACACCGAGCTCTGACCTGCTGAAGTGAAGCGCCTGTATTTATACTCTCTCTCCAGTGACGTCACAATACCAACCGGTCCGCATCGTGACGTCACTTGGTTATAAGACGTCACTCGCGTTGGCCCCCTCCCTCCCGCGCCCCGCCCACACGCACTCACCTTCACTTTCATTATATATTAAAGGAACAGAACTTATAAAGCTGATGCGTTTACTTTAATGCTTTTTATTATTAATACAGTCAAGTGTGTTTAAGACATCATATAAACTCCTGGTTCAGTATGAAGCACATCTCACTATAAATATATTAGATTATCTTTACTCCAGAAATATTCTGCACTGATTTGTTTATGATCTTGTTTGTGCAGCTGCTTCTGCTTCCTCATGTTTAAACTGTGGGAGAAATCAGCTCATCATTCTCTTTATTAATATTCCCCTCATTTGTGTTATTTCTGATGAGGTTTTAATATGTGTCAGGGCTCGATACCTTTCAAACACTGTTTCATGCAACAAATAAATCAGAGGATCAGGATTTTAATTAGCAATATTAATTAAGATCTAATAAAGCACATCAGAACCTGGAATTGAGGAGATCCTGATGCCCAAGTGATAATAGGAAAATCTCCCACGTTCATTTTAGTGCTCCTGCTATTTCTTTTAAATAGAAAATCTGTGAATCTAACTACCCATAATGCCCCCCACTCTCCTGTCTGAAAAGTGGTCGCACACCAAGGGTTCCACATATTCCTGCATGTCTTATATTGAGCTCCACAAGTGTTGTTCAGGCTGTAGGGTGGCTCCCCCTGGTGGATACACAGGAACTGCTGGGGTGGTAGATACAGAAATGCATATTTCTTAAAATAAAGCAATAAATACACAATTTTAATCACGTATTATCATCTTTAATTTATCAAACATTCATTTTGAATTGCATTTAGGAAGTGGACCTTATTATGTATTCATAAAAGGGAGAATAAGGGGGGGGGGGAATGCATAAAGATATATATATATAAAGATAAAGATATAGTAAAGATTAAAATTATATTGTGTTATTTAGTTTATTAATCAAAACAAAGTTACATTAGATTACATTAGTGTTTTAGCAAACTCACACATTCACACATCACTACAAGGTTTACGTCAGTGATGGAATGTACATGCTTTATTTTTCTCTTAACACATAAAAAGAAATTGAATCCAAATTCCTGATAGACACTGAAGATTTTTTATGATCAACTTGTAAACAAATCTACTGCAGTTAAGGTCAGTAAGGAAAGTGTTAGTGTTAAAGCTTGATGATGAATTTGTACCCAGTACAACAAGATTATTCATTCCAAGTTACAATGGGAATTTAAAGGAAAGCCTGAACGCCATGATAACGTGGAGTGTTATAAAATAGATCCTAATATATAATGATAAAGAATAAAGAGATTTGAGATTTTGATAATGTTCTGAACAAGAAATATTTTTACGGTGGCTGGGTAGCGCTGTCGCCTCATAGCAAGAAGGTCCTGGGTTCGACCCCTAGGTGAAGCAATCCGGGTCCTTTCTGTGTGGAGTTTGCATGTTCTCCCCGTGACTGTGTGGGTTTCCTCCGGGAGCTCCGGTTTCCTCCCACAGTCCAAAGACGTGCAAGTGAGGTGAACCGGAGATACAAAATTGTCCATGACTGTGTTCGATATATCCTTGTGAAATGATGGATCATGGGTAACCAGTAACTACCGTTCCTGTCATGAATGTAACCACAGTGTAAAACATAACGTTAAAATCCTAATAAATCAATAAATCAATAATAGTCCAACCAAAGTTTGTTAGCACTGAAAAAGTTTTACTTACATAACCAGTAAAAGGCAACAAATAGTTTATTGTACAACTTTAGTCAATTTTATAAAACAAAAAATTGAAAATATCTAAATAGCCGACAGGTCAAATGACATAAAACCACACAGTGTCATTAGTCAACATGTCTGAAAATACATAGATAGAGTTCATCATCAAATGTATTAATTTAAAAGAAAAACAATTTTAAATAATTATAAAATATACAAACCCAGCAAATAACTGCACCAGCTGAGCGGTTCTACAAATGTAGCACTATATAGTTGGGGCCAGTGATAGCTCAGTGGTTAAGGTACTGGACTAGTAAACAGAAGGTTGCCGGTTCAAGCCCTGCCACCACCAAGTTGCCACTGTTGGGTCCCTGAGCAAGGCTCTTAACCCTCAATTGCTCATCATGTTCAGCTCATTGTGTAAGTCGCTTTGGATAAAAGTGTCTGCTAAATGCTGAAAATGTAAATGTTAATGTAAAATGTCTCAGCTAATCGACTCTAGTGAAGACCAAGAATCACAATATTGCTTTAATAGACTATTTTTTATTCTTAAAATCCCAGCGTTTGTGTGTGAGGGTGGAGGGTGTGGTGTGAGGTGTGGTCTGGGGTTATGGGAGGGGTGGTCACTCCCAGTATAGCTTAAAAAAAAACTAGCTTATTACTGATTTGCATGTTGTGAAAGTATTGTTACCAATATTTCTAGCTCCAAAAAAATTGGGACAGTATAAAAAATGCAAACGCAGTGTTTCTTACATTTACATCGACTCTTATTTCATCTTATATAAACCCAAAATATTTTATGTTTCGTCTGGTCAACTTCATTTCAATACATACACATACAACACCCAACTCCCAACTCCTTTGTCCATCTTCACTGCAACCTTCACCCACCACAGTTTGATGCTTTACACCTCCACTTTCAACACCCAGCACCCAAGCCTGCTCTCTATCGTTCACCAGAGATCAAGTGAGGAGGGAACTGAGGAAAATGAAGGTGAGGAAGGCTGCAGGCCCTGATGGCATCCACCCCGGGCTTCTGAGACACTGTGCAGACCAGCTGTGTGGGATAGTCCAGGTCATCTTTAACCTAAGCCTGAAACAAGACTGCACATCCCATTGAGTTAAATGGATATAGACCAGTGGCACTGACCTCTCATCTGATGAAGGACATGGAGCGACTTGTTCTGGACTATCTCCGCCCACTGGTTAAACCAGTGATGAATCTGTTACAGTTTGCCTACCAGCCAGGCATTGGGGTGGATGATCCAATCATCTACCTTCTTCGAAGATCCCTCTCTCATGTCGACAGGGCAGGAAGCACTGTGAGGATCATGTTCTTTGACCTATCTAGTGCATTCAACACCATCAGGCCCACTATACTGAGGAACAAGATGGAGAGTGCTGCGGTGGATCATCAACTCACCACATGGACAATGGACTATTTAACAAACAGACCACAGTATGTGCAGCTTAAGGACTGCGTTTCGGACACAATCCTCTGCAGCACTGGTGCTCCACAAGGGACAGTCCTGGCCCCATTCCTCTTCACCCTCTACACCTCGGACTTCACCTACAATACAACAACCTGTCACCTTCAGAGGATCTCCGATGACTCGGCTGTTGTTGGCTACATCCTGGATGGAGAAGACAGCGAGTATAGGGAACTCACAAAGAACTTTGTAGACTGGTGTGGACAGAATTACCTCGAGATCAACACCAGCAAGACAAAAAAGCTGCTGGTGGACTTTTGAAGGTCTAAACCACATCCACTGAAACCGGTGAGCATCCAGGGACGGAATATGGAGATCGTTAACTCCTATCTTAACTCCGGTCTTTTGGAATACAGGGGGCCCTTCTCAGCTCTTTTTATGACTCGGTGGTGGCATCAGCCATTTTCTATGGTGTTATCTGCTGGGGCAGCATCATGACAGCAGCAGACAGGAAGAAACTGGACAAACTGATCAGAAAGGCGAGTTCTGTCCTGGGCTGCACCCTGGACTTAGTGGAAGCAGTGGGGGAGAGAAGGATGATGGCCAAGCTTTCATCTTTAATGGAGAACACCGATCCCCCACTGCATGAGACTGTGGCAGCACTGGGCAGCTCCTTCAGCGACAGATACCGCAGCTCCTTTCTACCTTCTGCTGTCAGGCTATACAACCAGCACCGCCCCAAACGCAGATAATCATTTCTATCACAATAATTCACATGGTTTTTAATATTCTCTGAAGTGCAATAACTTCTTAAAATATGTGCAATACCTGCTGTACCGACTGTACTATCTGCAATACATTTTAATACCTGTGCAATATTTGGTTAACTTTCTTAAAAATACTGTTTATATTTACATATTCTTACTTTTCTACTTTTTAATATATGTGTACATATGTGTACACACTTTGTATTTTTTATTTTTATATCCTTGAAAGCTGCTGTAACACTGCAAATTTCCCCCGTGGGATAATAAAAGGCTATTTTATCTTATCTTACATGCATTTTACTCCCCGTGTTTGCGTGGGTTTCCTCCGGGAGCTCCGGTTTCCTCCCACAGTCCAAAGACGTGCAAGTGAGGTGAATTGGAGATACAAAATTGTCCATGACTGTGTTCGATATAACCTTGTGAACTGATGAACCTTGTGTGATGAGTAACTACCATTTCTGTCATGAATGTCATTTAACATGACGTTAAAATCCTAATAAAACAAACTAAAACATGAATTTTAAGCCTACAACACATTCTTAAAAAAGTGTGAACAGGGCTAGTAATAAGGTAAAAATAAAAACTAAATAATTACATGATTTAATAGCTGATTATAATCATGAATGGGCACAAATCATGTTCAGATGGAAGGAAGAAAATAGGTGGATTGTTAAGGTGGTTTTCAGGCTTAAAAGAACAATCTTTATATTTTTTTAAAATAACCGAATCCGTTTGTACTAACAGCATTTACTTTTACTTCTACTTTTAATATTTAAGTACATTTAATATCAGAAAATCACTTTTAATATTTAAGTACATTAAATATCAGATACTTTTAGACCTTTACTCAAGTAATCTTCTAACAGGTGACTTTTACTTCTATCAGAGTAAATTTAAAAGATACTTTTACTCAAGTATGGACTTCAGGTACTGTATACACCAATTGTTTCACTTGTGTACTGGACATGTAAGGAATTTATGTGTGTGTAAAGGAATAGGGTTCATATTTACAACACACACACACACACACACACACACACACACACACACACACACGCAGTCTGTAAAAAATCCACAACACGAAGTCGATGCATTTTTAACATTTTATTAAAACATTTTCTTTAATGCCTCAATCATAACCAGGTTTTAATGAAGGGATCAGGGTCACTGCAGGTCACTGGAGTTTCTACACCAAACTGGTCCTACTGTGTCTACAGTCTACAGTGTGGTTACAGTTTTATCAATGTGACCAAACCCCCGCCACCCACTATGGGGACCAGTACTGTTTATACACTCGATTTCTACTAAACTAAATGAAGTATTTATTTATTTCAGGTCAGTGGGATATCTCCACCACCCCTGTTGATCTGCCGAGGGCGACAGTGGCAGAGAAAAACTCTCCTAAAATTACAGGAAGGAACTTTGAGAGGAACCAGACTCGACAGGAACCTCCATCCCCCTCAGGTGACCTGGAGAAGCATTTAAATGAATTAAAATGAAACAATATTTATAGTCTTTTATTCTGCACACAAACTGATGATTGTTGTTACTTTATGTTTTTAAGAATGTAGGTCCCGGGTCAGTGTGACCACTCCACCACCCCGCCACTATGGCGACCGATATTTATCTATTATTTTATATTTATGTTTTGTTTAGTTTAGTTTTTTTGGCCAGAGCAAAGTGACCACTCCACCACTATGTACTCTGGGGGCCAATATTTTATTTTTCTGTACACAATTGTGGTAAAATGGATGTTTTTAATAATTTAGGTCCCGGGTCAGTGTGACCACTCCACCACCCCGCCACTATGGCGACCAAATTTTATCTTTGCTCACAACATTTTAATTATTTTTGTTCTCTGTGGCCAATAGCAGAGTGACCACTCCACTACTTTGTGCTCTGAGGTCCAATATTTAATTTTTTTTGCACACAATTGTTGCACATGAATGTTTCCCCGAGCACTTTTGCACAGTGTTGTGACCACTTCATCACTTTTGTGCAGAATTGTTGCCAATTTTTTAGCTCCACGTTTCCCAACATGTGGAGCAACATTTCTTTTAATTTAAAGCTTCTTGGTGAACCATCTTATCTTCCACCACTTTTTAGTTTTCCTCTCATTCTGAGCCTCCTTCTTTTTCTCTGCTTTCTTACACTCCTTCTCTATTTCCTTCCACTCTTTCTCCTCCTGCTTCTTTCTTTCTTTCATTTCTGTCTCACTCATGTTCCTTAGCTGTTTTTGTTTCAGCTCCTGGAGCATCTTCTGCTTCAGAGCAGCCTGGTTCACCATCATGGAGACATGCAGCTCTTCATTAGTTTGAAGCTGCAGCTCTAGATAGGATCTCTCCATCTCCCTGTTTAGCTCCAGGTTCTTTTTCTTCTCTGACCATTTCTTCTCTTTTTTATGGATTAGATTGAGGAACCACGACTTCTTCTTATTTCCTCCCTCAGTCTCCTTCTTTTTGGGTGTCGGCTCTGTCGCCCGCTGCTCTGCTCTCCTCTTTGACTTGTTCTCCAGTCGCCCCGATTCTAACCTGCTTTGTAGCTCCGTTTCTGTCTGGCTTTGCTTTTCTTTACGCAGTTGTGCTGCAGCTTGGAGATCATTGACCTGTTTAAGCAGCTCTTGGTTTTTCTTCTCTGCCTTTATTTTTTCACCCACCATCCGAGTCCAGACTGGTCCCAGCTTCTTTGTAATTTTCATCTGGGACTCTGGTTTTGGGTCTGGACTGTGACAGGCGGTGAGCTTCTCAATCTTTGATCTTAATGATTTGATTAGCAGGAACTGATCACGCTGCTTATTCTCTTCCTCTTTTTCAGCTTCTTTAATAGCTGGGTCCATCCCCTTTCTCAGGGTTTTTCTCATAGCCTTGTCCCTCTTCCTCTCAATGCTCATCAGCTCTTCTAATTCCTTTTTTTCAGTTTCAAGCTCTTGGATCTTTCTTACCAAATCCTTATTCTCTTTCCTCATCATTTTTATCATTCTGTTCTTGTTCTGCTGCTTCAGAGGCCCACAAGTCATGTGCTCTCCCCAGTTTATTTTGGTCTCATCTATGATGTCCAGTGTGCACTGACCCTGCCCTATGTCCTTATTATACACCTGCATTGTGTTTTCCATATCCTCAATATCTTCTCATTATTTCCATCATATCTCTCTCTGGAAGCCCACAAGTCGTGCTCTCTCCCCAGTTCATCTTATTCTTATTGATGATTTCAGGTTTCCACTGACCCTTCATATCGCTCTCTTTTTGCAGCTGCTTTTGACCCCAGTAGTCCGAGTGCTCTACCCTATCAATCTTGGTCTCATCGATGATGTCCAGTGTGCCTTGACTCTGTCCTGTGTTTTCATCAGACTCTTGTATCTGGCTTTCCAAATCCTCAATCTCTATCATTATCATTTCCATCACATCTCTGTCTTTTTGCATTTGCTTCAGAGGCCCAAGAGTCGTGCGCTCTACCCTATCAATCTTGGTCTCATTAATCATTTCTAGTCTGCACTGACCCTCTCCTATGACTTTATTAAACTCTTGTATCTTGTTTTTCATATCCTCAATTTTTTCTGTCATCATTTCCATCATATATTTCTCTAGAAGCCCACAAGTCGTGCTCTCTCCCCAGTTAATCTTGGACTCATCGATGATGTCCAGTGTGCACTGACCCTGTCCTATGTCTTTATTAAACTCTTGTATTCTGCTTTCCATGTCCTCAATTTCTTTTGTCATGTTTTTCATGTCGTCTCCCCTGTCAGTCTCGATGATGTCCAGCTTGCACTGACCCTGTCCTCTATCTTCACCAGTCTCCTGCATCTGGCTTTCCAATTCCTCGATCTCAATAACAATCATGTCCATCACATCTCTCTCTTTTCTCAGCTGCTTTTGAGCCCAGTAGTTCAGGTGCTGTCCCCAGTCAGGCTCCATGATTTCCAGTGCGCTCGTACCCGGTCCTGTTGGTCCCGTCACCTGTATTAGCTGCAGTAGAAGCGCTGAGTAGAATCTCACACCGAGCTCTGACCTGCTGAAGTGAAGCGCCTGTATTTATACTCTCTCTCCAGTGACGTCACAATACCAACCGGTCCGCATCGTGACGTCATTTGGTTATAAGACGTCACTCGCGTTACCCAGGTATTGCAGACTGGCCCCACGTCGTCTCGAATCCAGCAACCGATGGACAGCATAAACAGGTGTCCCATCAACAATCACCGGAGGTGGAGGAGTCTCACCAGACATGGTCTCGTTCAGTGGACCTGTGACAACCGGTTTCAGGAGAGATACATGAAAAGAATTTGACATACGAGAATGCCCAGGTAAATCCCATTTATATGTGACATCATTAATACGTTTTAAAATTTTATATGGACCAATGTATTTGGGTGATAATTTTTTACTCCCCTCTGAGATCCTGAAGTCTCGTGTTGACAGCCACACCCGGTCTCCTGGTTGATAGGTGGGAGTATTTCCTCGATGGCGATCTGCTTGATTCTTTTGCCGTTGCAATACGGTTTCTATGCGTTGATGCGTCTGCTCCCATACCTCCTCACTACGCCTCATCCAGTCATCCACAGCGGGTACATCCGATGTAGTTCCACATCAAGGCATTACAGGAGGTTGATACTCTAGAAAACACTGAAAAGGAGTCATCCCTGTGGTAGAACTAGTTAGAGAGTTCTGAGCAATCTCAGTCCATGGAAGAAAACGGGCCCAGTCTCTCGGATTCTCAAAACAATACAGTCTCAGAAATGTACCCAGTTCTTGATTCATCCTTTCACACTGTCCATTGGACTCGGGATGATAACCTGAAGTCAGACTAATCGAAACACCTAATTGTTCAAAGAAGGCCGACCAAACTTGGGACGTGAATTGGGACCCTCTATCTGACAGAATCTCCTCAGGAAAACATAATTGAACAAGGCTTCAGCAGTCTGAAAAGCAGTGGATAAGGATGGAAAAGGTAAAAACCTCACCCCTCGTGAAAATCTGTCAATGATTGTGAGAATAGTAGTATATGACTGAGAAGGTGGGAGGTCAGTAATAAGGTCAATAGCTAAATGAGACCACGGACGTGCTGGAAACGGTAATGGTACCAATTTCCCAACGGGCAGTGTTTTAGGCGTCGTAGATTGCGAACAGACAGAACAAGATGATACGAACCTATGTACTGTATATCACTAAACATATTCTCCCACCAGTATCTATTAGCTAGAAGTTGTTGGGTACGAGTCTCACCAGGGTGACCAGATGAGATAGATGAATGGGCCCAGACAATAAGTCGATCACGATACGGACTAGGAACATACAGCTGATTAGGTGGGCATTGAGCAGGTATTTCAATCTCTTTTAACATTCCTTCAATTTCATCGTCGATTTCCCAACGAATAGAAGACACTACCACACCAGGTCGGAGTATAGTTTCAGATGAAGAGCTATGAGATGTTTCATCAACATACATTCGAGAACCTGGTGTGTATGAAACTGAAAGCGAGAAAAAAATAAGGACCAACGAGCTTGGCGAGGATCTAGTCGTTTTGCTGATTGCAAGTATTCCAAATTTTTATGATCTGTAAGGACTAAAAATGGATGATTAGCTCCCTCTAGCCAATGTCTCCATTCTTCGAATGCTAATTTCATGGCCAGAAGTTTCTCCATCTCCGATCCCATAATTTTGTTCTGTGGGTGTAAGTTTATGTGAATAAAATGCTATGGGATGTAATTTCGGGGGATTACCTTGCCTTTGTGAGAGAACTGCATCCACCTCTACTAGAAAAGGTTGACTAGGATTGGGATGTGCGAGTATAGGAGCTGAGGTGAAAGCCTGTTTGAGGCTCAGGAAAGCCTGTTCGGCTTCACAATACCATACGGGATTTTTAGTAGCGCCCGTAAGATTTTTAGTAGCGCCCGTAAGAAGTGTCCGGGGAGCTGCCAAGCTACTAAAATTAGGGATAAAACGACAGTAGAAACTGGCAAATTCTAAGAACTTCATACCTTCGATCACTTGGGCAAGTTGTTTTTGTTGTTCTCCCTGCTGTTGTGCCATACACTGCAAAAAATCACCTTCAGAAAACAAGAAAAATAAAAACAAATCAAGACAGAAGGTGCTTAAATCAAGTAAAATTATCTGCCAGTATAGTGAGAAAAATTATCTTAGCAAGATTTCTTAAAACAAGGAAAAAGATCTTGTGCTATAAATTATCTTATAATCTTAAAATTAGTAGGAAATTACTTGATTTAAGGCATTATGGCTAGATTTGAGTAAAACTCATTTGCTCTAATGTCATATTAATAATCCAAAAACTAGCATAATCAGCTAAACTAGCATATTAATCTTGTTTTAAGCATTTTCATAAAACCTTATTTGGTAAAAAAAATTCTTGAAATTAGAATTCTTGGACATATTTTTAGCTAAAATGGCTTAAAAATGTTCTTAAATTAACACTGTAAAGTTTAAATTAAGATCAACTCCAGAAAATAGTTCTCAAAATAAGAAATGAACAATTTAAAAACCCTCACATTGTTATAATTAACACTAAAAAAAATTATCTATAAAAACAGCAAAAGAAATATTGAAATGAGATGTAAATGCTTATATTAAGCAAAAAGAAAATCTGCCAATGGGGTACGCAAATGTTACTTAGTAAGACTTCTTAAAAATAAGCAATAATACATATAGGTTTTGGCACCACACTAAATGCCTTAAAACCGTCAGAAAATATGAAAATTAAAGCATTTTAATCATGACATAAGCATTAAAAATTCAGTTTCCATGCACAAAAGTCAGATATAGACTCGATACTATAATTAGTAATAATTATTAGTAATAATTTACTAATAAAGCAGTATTTAATCCAGAAATTATTTTAAATCACTTTTATTTCATCAAGTTTTTATTGCAAACATAATGCAAATTTCTAACTTTAATGAGAATGTATTGTAGCATCAAGCTAACAGTTTCGTCTGTTTGTGTTTTTTAACACGCTCTTAAACAAAGTTTCTAACAAACATTTAAGTAACATATTCCTCCAAAACGCATCTAATAAACCCATAATCTAAAATTAATCTCCTAAATGAAACTTCGTTGTTTTTTCCTCTTACAGAGAGAAGCACTCATGTTTACTCTGTGAGGCTTCGTCCCAAATCACTCCCCCTTCCCTATGTAGTGCACTTCGTAGGACATGACATGTTAGCGCTTCCACCCCAAACAGTGAAGTAGTGCACTATATAGGGAACAGGGAGTGATTTGAGACACTACATACGGACCTACTGTAAAGAGCAGATCTGTTACCTAATAAATTGCATTATCCAAGCATTCAGTGTTACCGCTCGCAATTTTAATTTTAAATGTATCTTCTATGGTCCGACTACACTTGGTTATCAAACCTGAAAACAATTAAGAAAAATAAATGCTGACTTTAAAGTTAAGCTAGCTAGCTAAGTTAATCAGGTAAATTCTAACTTAAATGAACCTAGACAAGATTCTGAACAAGCACAATACTGGCCCACAAAACTCAACATTCAAACAGAAAATAGAAGTTATTAGCTCACCTGTAAGTGCTGCGGTGGAAATATCATCCAGGGTTTCTCCATTTCAGTAGTTTGTGGTCAGCACTTAGCAGCAGAAAAAGAAATTTCGGTTAGAAGAAAGTTCCGGCGGGAACTGAGGAGGAATCATCTCATGTTGTACAAGGGAGCAATTCATTTCATTAGGCAGCACGGTTTTGGTTAGCTGCTTGAATTGATCAAATGTGTTGCTTAGCTCTAAAACACTTAATACAATTAAACAAAAACAGCTCAACAATACCGGTGACTGTTATAGACAGCTGTTATAGCTGTTATAGGAATGCTCAAAAAACTGCGTGAGCAAATAGTCCAACAGTTTAAGAACAACATTTCTCAACGTGCAATTGCAAGGAATTTAGGGATTTCATCATCTACAGTCCATAATATCATCAAAATATTCAGAGAATCTGGATAAATCTGTGCGAGTAAGCGGCAAGGCCGAAAACCAACATTGAATGCCCGTGACCTTCGATCCCTCAGGCGGCACTGCATTAAAAACCGACATCATTCTGTAATGGATATTACCACATGGGATCAGGAACACTTCAGAAAAACATCGTCAGTGAACACAGTTCGTCGCTCCATCTACAAGTGCAAGTTACAACTCTACCATGCAAAGCCAAAGCCATATATCAACAACACCCAGAAACGCCGCCGGCTTCTCTGGGCCCGAGCTCATCTGAGATGGACCGACGCAAAGTGGAAAAGTGTCCTGTGGTCTGACGAGTCCACATTTCAAATTGCTTTTGGAAGTCATGGACGTCGTGTCGTCCGGGCCAAAGAGGAAAAGGACTGTCCGGATTGTTATCAGCGCTAAGTTCAAAAGCCAGCATCTCTGATTGTACGGGGGGGGGTGTTAGTGCCCATGGCATGGGTAACTTGCACATCTGTGAAGGCACCATTAATGCTGAAAGGTACATACAGGTTTTGGAGCAACATATGCTGCCATCCAAGCAACGTCTTTTTCAGGGACGTCCCTGCTTATTTCAGCAAGACGATGCCAAGCCACCTTCTGCACGTGTTACAACAGCGTGGCTTCGTAGTAAAAGAGTGCGGGTACTAGACTGGCCTGCCTGCAGTCCAGACCTGTCTCCCATTGAAAGTGTGTGGCGCATTATGAAGCGCAAAATGCGACAACGGAGACCCCGGACTGTTGAGCAACTGAAGTTGTACATCAAGCAAGAATGTGAAAGAATTCCACCTACAAAGCTTCAACAATTAGTGTCCTCAGTTCCCAAACGCTTATTGAGTGTTGTTAAAAGGAAAGGTGATGTAACACAGTGGTAAACATGCCCCTGTCCCAACTTTTTTGGAACGTGTTGCAGGCATCAAATTCAAAATGAGTGAATATTTGCAAAAAACAATAAAGTTTATCTGTTTGAACTATGGCTGTCGAAGTTAACGCGATAATAACGCATTAACGCAATCTCAATTTAACGCGATTAAGATAAATAGTGCCATTAACGCAAATTCTAGTTCATGTTGAGACTTGACTGGTAGAACAAACGTTTTAATGTCGGACATGTCACCGTTTTTCATTTGCGGTTTGTTAACAAAATGTAAAAGAGCGTCGTGGCATCTGCACTTGCATAATAAAGAAATAAATACACGCTATATTCACAAGTTGTCGGGAGCAGAACACTTTATTAACTTATTCTGTTACGGTAAAGAATACCGGACAGCTGAGTCAAGCACGTTAGTCCATGAGCTATGGAACCCCCAAAGGGTCAAAACACACTCACTTCGTGTAGAAACGTCCATTAAACCACTGGATAGTATTACTGCCTAGTATGTGAGTGAATAAAACTCCCTTACAGTTTTCTCTTGTCCCAGCAGTTTTTAACATTAGTACATTTAGCATAAAATGAAAAACACCATTTTAATTGTAACATTTCACTTAAAAATCCTTGTTTTCTATAACATTTACACAGATTTTTTTAAATGCGATTAATCGCGATTAACTATATGAAATTCTGAGATTAATCGCGATTAAAAATTTTAATCGTTTGACAGCCCTAGTTTGAACATTAAATAATTTGTCTTTGTAGTGTATTCAATTGAATATGGGTTGAAAAGGATTTGCAAATCACCGTATTCTGTTTTTATTTATGTTTTACACAACGTCCCAACTAGCTCCAATCGATTGAGTAAATCCTTCAAAAAAACTGTTGATGCTGTTTCAGGACTAAACCTTGTTTGCTAACTGCCGATTTGAGTTCATCAAAATCCGCCGTCTGCATAATGGCGAAGTATTCTGTAACGATACAGACTAATTCTAGACGCTCGCGGATTGTAATTTGATCAACTTTAATATATAAGGGCAAACCAAAAACCGTAGTCAAAACACAAGCGCGGAATAATCAACAAACCGAAATATCAAACCACGCTAGACAAAAGGGAAAACCGCAAAACAGAAAAATGATCAAAGCCAAAAACACAATAACGAAAGTACAAAGGGATAAGCAAAATCGACGTCAAACAAAGCAAAAACAGGTCAATACACAATATAATCAAACAAGAAAACCACTCGGTATGCACTAAACAGGGGCAATACTTCGCGATAAGTTTGCCAAACAGGTGCGTATTTATACCGGAAGTACACTAAAACACAGGTGAGTCTGATCTCGCAATTCCACTGGGATTGGCTGGTGGAGTCACGTGACTAGCTGGTGTATTCTGGGAATTGGACTCCGTTGCAATGGTCGGGTCTGTAGCGTGATCAGAAAGTGTGACAGTTAATTAATAAAATAATGATAAAGAATAAAGAGATTTGAGATCTTGATAATGTTCTGAACATGAAATAGTTTTACTTATAGAGTCCCATAAATGAGAAATCGATCTGATACAAAGTGAAATATCATCTACAGCACAACATGATTCAGAAATCCTGCTGTTCATCACGCTTTAACATGAGATTGTGGCAGCATCAAACCTAAAGCTACAAATCTAACAAATGTCTATTTCTGTATCTTTATAGTCCAACCAAAGTCTGTCAGCACTGAAAAAGTTTTTCTTACTTAACCAGTAAAAGGCAACAAATAGTTTGTAGCAGGATGGGGTTTTGGGTTTTGTGTTGATTTCACCTAACTTGCGGGCGGCACGGTGGCTTAGTGGGTAGCGCTGTCGCCTCACAGCAAGAAGGTCCTGGGTTCGAACCCCAGGTGGGGCGGTCCGGGTCCTTTCTGTGTGGAGTTTGCATGTTCTCCCCGTGTCTGCGTAGGTTTCCTCCCACAGTCCAAAGACATGCAAGTGAGGTGAACTGAAGATACTAAATTGTCCATGACTGTGCCTGATATAAACTTGTGAACTGATAAACCTTGTGTAATGAATAACGACCGTTCCTGTCATGAATGTAACCAAAGTGTAAAACATGACGTTAAAATCCTAATAAACAAACAAACAAACACCTAACTTGCTCTCCAGCTGAGGATGATGTGTAGGTACTTTAAATTGCTGGGCGGTCCTTTCCCATGCTATGAGTATGGGCATTGGTTGACTACCGGTGGTGCACTTCCTGATGTTTCCTCTTCCGGGGCATCTGACGTCCGTGCCGGCGGCGTTCAGTATGGACAAATTCGGCTTTGTGTCTCCCGCTGAATCACTTTTTAATGATTAAAAGCCATGTGGGCTTGTGTTTGTAGTACCGGTGCTATGTTGCGGGTTCTCATTTTGTTTATATGATTGTTTCCATTTATTTAGATTTATGGTTTATTTTATTGGAGTACTGTTGTATGTGTATTTTCTATTTTTGTCTTGCTTGTGTGGTGTAAGGGGGCTGCCAGAGACTATGGACCCTATGCTTACCTCATTGAGAGAGAGAAGCGAGAGAGAGAAGTGTCCTTTACCTCTTGAGGTAGTAATTATCATTGGTCTTTCCCCCCTCCACCACCTGTTGTGTTCATAATATTTGTTTTGTTTCTCTTTTCCTATGGCTGGACAGGAGCTGTGGGCTAAAGCAGGAGGCAGACGGACTTTGGTGGTGGAACCTCTTTCACTTGCCCTGCAGTCTAGAGCACGTTGGGTGTGATTGAGGTGTGCGGTGTGATCACGTGTGGTGTGTAGTGTAGGAGATTCCTTTACTTCCATATTTTCTGCTGCCGTGGTAAGCCCTCAGCCCTGTTCCTTCCTGCCGTGGTTGTCTTTAAATTATAAATGGACCCATAGAGTATTAAATGTGATGTGGCTAATCATTTTATACTAACTGTGTCTGTCTCAGAACGTGGCTTGTGCCGTGTGGAAACTTTTGTAAACAACTGCTAATAAAATTGACTAAGTGTTGGAAGTACGTCTCTGGTCCCCAAGTGTGTTCGAACCAGGGTGTCTTTCTTTCTGGGCCTTAAGTGCCCGTTATATTTCCTAGGGGTGAAATTCCCTTAGGTGGCGTCGTCGAGCAACTTAAACAAACTAAACCACAAACGTCCACTCCGTACGGTGGCCGAGAAGTGCAAAACAAATTAACATTTTAGAAAACAAAATGACAAAAAAACAAAAACAAATTTACAACAAAACAAAAACCTATAAAAAAATATAACGGGTCTTACACCGTCATGAGAACATTATCAAAATGTTTTATTTAGAGTGTTTAACATTTATTATTTTCATTCTTTATAATAATAAGTCAGAACCATATTTTAGGCAGAACAACACACTCTGCCCACTGCGCTACTCATACAGCGGTGTATTAAACAGGTTGTTATGCTGATATAACCTGTGCACACACACACCGTTACTAAGAATAAAAGCGAATACTACTTAATATAATAACCAAATGCTTTCTAATTCCCACGGTAGCAGCAGTTTCCTTCTGTTTCATACATATCACCCTGTCTCCCATTGATAAAAATACGGAACAAAGTGCGTCCTGTTTCAGTTCAATACTGAACGCGGCGTTTAGTCTCCAAATAAAGAAGGATTCTGTATTTTACGGGACGGTTGGTAACTCTAGTTTGACTGTCTCTTATATAGTCAGTGAGATAAAAGCACCAAAGCTTAGAATCAGTCCCGCACATTCCTGCTGGTTTAATACGAGCTCCGATACACTGAGTCCAGTGTTACAAACGTGAAACAAGCTTCAAAGCCTCAGTATCAAATGTTCCGTCCCTAATAAACAATGTTTTGTCCATTTTGTGTTCATTATTTCAGCCAGTTGGCAGCTTTTGTTTTTCTTGTGAGAATACTTTATATGTTTAGAAGAGCGGACGGTAGATAGAGATGCACCGGCCACGTCTAAACGTCTGCACAAACAATCTAAGAACTTTCCAGAAGAAAAACTAAAGCGGGTCAACTGGATAAAATGATTTCCACAAAATAGACAAAGCATTGTTTAGCGTTACCATCACAAACTCTGTTCACTTCACCCCTGAGAAACAGTTTGATTGACAGCATGTAAGCAACAAGCACTTCCTGTGTATGGTACCTACCCTTTCAATCAGACCTGTTGTTTGTAAATTTGTTTCGGCACTGGTAAAAGTGTTTCAGCTCTTGTAATTTTGTTTTTGTTTTTTTGTAATTTTGTAATTTTGTTTTTTGTAATTTTGTTTTCTAAAATGTTGATTTGTTTTGCACTTCTCGGCCACCGTAACTCCGTCACAAGTTTATTGTACAACTTGAGTCAATTTTACTGAAAAACAGACAAAAAATATCTAAATAGCCAACGGGTCAAAAACACAGAGTGTCATTAGTGTACATGTCTGAATATACACAGATAGAGTTTACTAACAATTCTTTATCTGCTTGTCCAGTCTGTTCTGTTGCTCATCATGTTGCTAGTGAGTTTTTAAATTATTATAAAGATATACAAACTGAGCAAATAAAAAGAGACAGAACAATATTTACATTTTCAGCATTTAGCAGACGCTTTCTATCCAAAGTGACTTACAGTTCTGTGACAGTAAGCAATTAAGGGTTACATTCAGTACATCGACTCTAGTGAAGACCAAGAGTCACAAAATTGCTTAAATAGACCTTTTTTTAAATAAATCCCAGCGTTTGTGTATGAGGTGGTGTGTGTGGTGTGAGGTGTGGTCTGGAGTTGTGGGAGGGGTGGTCACTCCCAGTATAGCTTTAAAACTAGCTTATTACTGATTTGCACGTTGTGAAAATGCAAATACATCGTCCCACAAAGCCAAGCTTTAAATTTCCAGATGTAAACTTTTATTGTTATATATACATACACCAATCAGGCATAACATTATGACCACCTACCTAATATTGTGTTGATCCCCCTTTTGCTACCAAAACAGCCCTGACCCGTCAAGTCATGGAGTCTGACACCTTTCTATCAGAACCAGCATGAACTTATTCAGCAGTTTGAGCTACAGTAGCTCGTCTGTCAGCCTTCGCTCCCCAAGTGCACCAGTGAGCCTTGGACCTTCCTTGGACCACTTTTGATAGATACGGACCACTGCAGACCGGGAACACCCCACAAGAGCTGCAATTTTGGACATGCTCTGACCCAGTCGTCTAGCCATCACAATCTGTCCCTCGTCAAACTCAGATTCTTACACTCGCCCATTTTTTCTGCTTCTAACATCAAGGTAAGCGACCACACACACTCGACCATCCACGTGATGTATAAAAGAAAACCTGATCCATCAGACCAGGCCACCTACTTCCATCGCTCTGTGGTCCAGTTGTTGGAGCTTTCGGCAAAGGACGGGTCAGCATGGGCACCCTGACTGGTCTGCAGCTATTTAGCCCCAAACACAACAAACTGAGATGCTCTGTGTATCCTGACACCTTTCTGTCAGAACCAGCATGAACTTCTTCAGCAATACAAAATGCAGCGTCAGTCACTGTGTAGCTGTTGTACATGTCTGTGTGTACAGTGTTTCACTTGTGTACTGGACACACACACACACACACACATGCAGTCTGTAAAAAATCCACAACACGAAGTCGATGCATTTTTAAAATTTTATTAAAACATTTTCTTTAATGCCTCAATCATAACCAGGTTTAATGAAGGGATCAGGGTCACTGCAGGTCACTGGAGTTTCTACACCAAACTGGTCCTCCTTTGTCTACATGGACGTCCCTGTGTGAACAATCACGCTGGAAACTGTTGCAACACAGTTAGAATCATTTTATTATTATTATAAAACTTTTAGCATCGAGTGTGGTTACAACCTTATTAAGGTTATATTTTGTATTTTTACTGTCCCGGGTCAATGTGACCACTCCTCCACCCCCCACTATGGGGACCAGTACTGTTTATACACTCGATTTATTTATTTCAGGTCAGTGGGATATCTCCACCACCCCTGTTGATCTGCCGAGGGCGACAGTGACAGAGAAAAACTCTCCTAAAATTACAGGAAGGAACTTTGAGAGGAACCAGACTCGACAGGAACCTCCATCCTCCTCAGGTGACCTGGAGAATCATTTAAATAAATTAAAATGAAACAATATTTATAGTCTTTTATTCTGCACACTGTTGTCACAAACTGATGATTGTTGTTAATTTATGTTTTTAATCATTTAGGTCCCGGGTCAGTGTGACCACTCCACCACCCCGCCAATATGGCGACCGATATTTATCTTTGCTCACAACATTTTCAAACATGTAAGTTTAGATATAATTTTAATTGTTTTTGTCCAGAGCAAAGTGACCACTCCACCGCTTTGTGCTCCAGGGATCAATATTTTATTATTTTTTTTGCACACAATTGTCATAGGTTTATATTTTGTTGTTTTTTGTCCAGAGCAAAGTGACCACTCCACCACTATGTGTTCTGGGGGCCAAAATAGATTTTTTTTTGTTCACATTACCACATTGTGGTAAGATTTATGTTTTTAATAATTTAGGTCCCGGGTCAATGTGACCACTCCACCACCCCGCCACTATGGCGACCGATATTTATCTTTGTACACAACATTTTAATTATTTTTGTGCTCTGTGGCCAATAGCACAGTGACCACTCCACTACTTTGTGCTCTGGGGGTCAATATTAAATTTTTTTGCACACAATTGTTGCACATGAATGTTTCCCCGAGCACTTTTGCACAGTGTTGTGACCACTTCACCACTTTTGTGCAGAATTGTTGTGAATTTTTTAGCTCCACGTTTCCCGATATGTGGAGCAACATTTCTTTTGATTTAAAGCTTCTTGGTGAACCATCTTATCTTCCACCACTTTTTAGTTTTCCTCTCATTCTGAGCCTCCTTCTTTTTCTCTGCTTTCTTACACTCCTTCTCTATTTCCTTCCACTCTTTCTCCTCCTGCTTCTTTCTTTCTTTCATTTCTGTCTCACTCATGTTCCTTAGCTGTTTTTGCTTCAGCTCCTGGAGCATCTTCTGCTTCAGAGCAGCCTGGTTCACCATCATGGAGACATGCAGCTCTTCATTAGTTTGAAGCTGCAGCTCTAGATAGGATCTCTCCATCTCCCTGTTTAGCTCCAGGTTCGTTTTCTTCTCTGACCATTTCCTCTCTTTTCTGCGGATTAGGTTGGAGAACCACGACTTGTTTCTATTCCCTCCCTCAGTCTCACTCTCCGTTTCTGTCTGGCCTTGCTTTTCTTTTTGTAGTTGTGCGGTCACTTGGGGATCATTGATTTGTTGAAGCAGCTCTTGGTTTTTCTTTTCTGCTTTTATTTTTTCACCCACCATCCAAGTCCAGACTGGTCCCAGCTTCTTTGTAATTTTTATCTGGGACTCTGGTTTTGGGTCTGGACTGTGACAGGCGGTGAGCTTCTCAATCTTTGATCTTAATGATTTGATTAGCAGGAACTGATCACGCTGCTTCTTCTCTTCCTCTTTTTCAGCTTCTTTAATAGCTGGGTCCATCCCCTTTCTCAGGGTTTTTCTCATAGCCTTGTCCCTCTTCCTCTCAATGCCCATCAGCTCTACTAATTCCTCTTTTTCAGTTTCAAGCTCTTGGATCTTTCTGGCCAAATCCTTATTCTCGTTCCTCATCATTTTTATCAATCTGCGCTTGTTCTGCTGCTTCGGAGGCCCACAAGTCATGTGCTCTCCCCAGTTTATCTTGGTCTCATCAATGATGTCCACTGTGCACAGTCCCTGTCCTATGTCTTCATTATAGTCCTGTATCGTGTTTTCCATATCCTCTATTTTTTCTGACATTAGCCCACAAGTCGTGCTCTCACCCCAGTTAATCTTGGACTCATCTATGATGTCCAGTGTGCACTGACCCTGCCCTATGTCCTTATTAAACACTTGCATGGTGTTTTCCATGTCCTCAATTTCTTTTGGCCAATTTTCCAGGTTCTCTCCCCTGTCAGTCTGGATGCACTGACCCTGTCCTCTATCTTCACCAGTCTCCTGCATCTGGCTTTCCAGTTCCTCAATCTCAATAACAATCATGTCCATCACATCTCTCTCTTTTCTTAGCTGCTTTTGAGCCCAGTGGTTCAGGTGCTCTCCCCAGTCAGGCTCCATGATTTCCAGTGCGCTCGTACCCGGTCCTGTTGGTCCCGTCACCTGTATTAGCTGCAGTAGAAGCGCTGAGTAGAATCTCACACCGAGCTCTGACCTGCTGAAGTGAAGCGCCTGTATTTATACTCTCTCTCCAGTGACGTCACAATACCAACCGGCCCGCATCGTGACGTCACTTGGTTATAAGACGTCACTCGCGTTGGCCCCGCCCCCTCCCTCCCGCGCCCCGCCCACACGCACTCACCTTCACTTTCATTATATATTAAAGGAACAGACCGGATAAAGCTGATGCGTTTACTTTAATGCATTTTATTATTAATACAGTCAAGTGTGTTTAAGACATCATATAAACTCCTGGTTCAGTATGAAGCACATCTCACTATAAATATATTAGATTATCTTTACTCCAGAAATATTCTGGACTGATTTGTTTATGATCTTGTTTGTGCAGCTGCTTCTGCTTCCTCATGTTTAAACTGTGGGAGAAATCAGCTCATCATTCTCTTCATTAATATTCTCCTCATTTGTGTTATTTCTGATGAGGTTTTAATATGTGTCAGGGCTCGATACCTTTCAAACACTGTTTCATGCAACAAATAAATCAGAGGATCAGGATTTTAATTAGCAATATTAAATAAGATCTAATAAAGCACATCAGAACCTGGAATTGAGGAGATCCTGATGCCCAAGTGATAATAGGAAAATCTCCCACGTTCATTTTATTGCTCCTGCTATTTCTTTAAATAGAAAAGCTGTGAATCTAACTACCCATAATGCCCCCCACTCTCCTGTCTGAAAAGTGGTCGCACACCAAGGGTTCCACATATTCCTGCACGTCTTATAAAGAACTTAAACAGCATTGAGCTCCACAAGTGTTGTTCAGACTGTAGGGTGGCTCCCCCTGGTGGATACACAGGAACTGCTGGGGTGGTAGATACAGAAATGCATATTTCTTAAAATAAAGCAATAAATACACAATTTTAATCACGTATTATCATCTTTAATTTATCAAACATTCATTTTGAATTGCATTTAGGAAGTGGACCTTATTATGTATACAAAAATGTAACTAACACGTGGTAAAACTTAACATTATTGTTTAGGATATAGTACAGATAAAAAATTATATTGTGCTATTTAGTTTATCAACCAAAACAAAGTTAAGATCTGATTACATTAGTGTTTTAGCAAACTCAATCACTAAAAGGTTTACGTCAGTGATGGAATGTTTTTTTATTATGTAATAAAGGGTAACCTTGTGACCACTTCACCACTTTTGTGCAGAATTGTTGCCAATTTTTTAGCTCCAATATGTGGAGCAACATTTCTTTTGATTTAAAGCTTCTTGGTGAACCATCTTATCTTCCACCACTTTTTAGTTTTCCTCTCATTCTCAGCCTCCTTCTTTTTCTCTGCTTTCTTACACTCCTTCTCTATTTCCTAACCAAAACAAAGTTAAGATCTGATTACATTAGTGTTTTAGCTAACTCAATCACTAAAAGGTTTACGTCAATGTTTTTTATTATGTAAAACTGGGTAAAAGTGTCAGTATAAGAGTTGTAGTATGTAATGTGGGTTACACAAAGGATGTGCAGAACAGCTGGCAGATGTATTCACTGACATCTTCAACATCTCCCTGAGCAGCGCCATCGTTCCAACGTGCCTCAAGATGACCACCATCGTACCCGTGCCAAAGAAGTCATCTGTGTCATGCTTCAATGACTATCGTCCCGTAGCACTCACGCCTATCATCATGAAGTGCTTCGAGAAACTAGTCATGAGGCATATTAAGACCCTACTGCCTCCCACCATGGACCCACTGCAGTTTGCGTACCGTCCTAACCGCTCAACGGACGACGCCATATCCACTACGCTTCACCTGGCTTCTACACACCTGGACAGAAAGAACACTTACGTCAGGATGCTGTTCATAGACTTTAGCTCAGCATTCAACACCATCATTCCTCAGCATCTAATTGGAAAGCTGAGCACGCTGGGCCTGAACACCTCTCTCTGCAACTGGATCCTGGATTTCTTGACTGAGAGACCTCAGTCTGTCCGGATCGGTAAGAAACCACACTGAGCACCGGCGCTCCCCAAGGCTGTGTGCTCAGTCCACTGCTGTTTACTCTGCTTACGCACGACTGTACAGCAATGCACAGCTCGAATTCCATCGTTAAGTTTGCAGACGACACAACTGTGGTGGGACTCATCAGCAACAACGATGAGTCAGCGTACAGAGAGGAGATACAACATCTAACGGACTGGTGCCAAGTCAACAACCTGTCTCTGAACGTGGATAAAACCAAAGAGATGGTCATTGACTTTAGAAAGACACTAAGGGACCACTCCCCACTGCACATCGACGGCTCATCTGTTGAGATCGTCAAGAGCACCAAATTTCTCGGTGTTCATCTGGAGGAGAATCTCACCTGGACCCTCAACACCAGTTCTATCACCAAGAAAGCCCAGCAGCGTCTCTACTTTTTGAGAAGACTGAGGAAAGCTCATCTGCTACCCCCCATTCTCACCACGTTCTACAGAGGAACAATCGAGAGCATCCTGAGCGGCTGCATCACTGTCTGGTTCGGAAATTGTACTGCGTCGGACCGCAGGACTCTCCAGCGAGTAGTGAGGACAGCTGAAAAGATCATCGGGGTCGCTCTTCCATCTCTCACGGACATTTTTAACACCCGCTGCATCCGCAAAGCTCTCAGCATTGTGGACGATCCAACCCATCCATCACATGGACTTTTTACTCTGCTCCCGTCTGGGAGACGATACCGCAGCATCCGGACTAACACAACCAGACTGTGTAACAGTTTTATCCCTCAGGCAATCAGACTCCTCAATTCAGTACTATAACAATTTCCTCCGGAAATTTTCTGCTGCCACACACTGAACTGTATTGACTATGTTACTTGCATTTTTTGCACACCTCCTGGAACTGCACAAGTAATTTCTGCACCTTACTTGTATTTTTGCACCTTATTTACTTTTTAGGCACCTTATCGGCATTGCCAATCTTACGCTGCTAATGTACAACGTCACTACCTCATGAACCATTGTACCATCTATTCACCATCATGTACTAACACTTGTCTTTAGTCCTGTCATCTAATTACTTGTTTAGATTAGGGATAATTAGGAATATCTTTTGTAGTTATTTATTATAGGATTTTTTGTATTTATTGTTGTATTTACAGTGTTTTGTATTGTCTTGCACTTTTTGTACCGTGTTACACCGTGATCCTAGAGGAACGCTGTTTCGTTTCAATATGTACTTGTATGTAGCTGAAATGACAATAAAACCTCTCTGACTCTCTCTGACTCTGACTCTGACTGACTTGATAAAATACAACTTGTTTTGGAGTAATTTGATGCATATTTTAAAAGCTATTGAAGTTATTAATAAAAAAAAAACAGTTTTTTATTATGTAATAAAGGGTAAAAGTGTCAGTTTAAGAGTTGTAGTATGTAATGTGGGTTACACTCAATAAAATACAACTTGTGGAGAAATTTGATGAATATTTTAAAAGCTATTGAAGTTATTAATATGCTGAATACTTTCAATGCTATTAAAGTTATGAATAAAAATCATTTTTTGCACTGATGAAGGACTAGAGGACGACTAACACAAACTTGTGCAGCAACCGATCTGCTATTGGTTGTTTCCTCAATCTGTTCTCTTCTTTGTACTTGCATTTTTGCAAGAACACTGATGCCCTATACAGGAAGGGCCAAAGTCGGCTCTATTTTTTTAGGCGCCTGAGGTCCTTCAACATCTGCCGGACTATGCTCAAGATCTTCTATGAGTCTGTGGTAGCGAGTGCTATCCTCTATGCTGTTGCATGCTGGGGAAGCAGGCTGAGGGTGGCAGATGCCAACAGACTCAACAAATTGATCCGCAAGGCCGGTGATGTTGTTGGTGTGGAGCTGGACTCTCTGAAGGCAGTGTCGGAGAGGAGGACGCTGTCTAAGCTGCAGGTTATTATGAACAATGGCTCCCACCCACTTTATAACACAGTGATGAGACACAGGAGCACATTCAGTGCAAGACTCATTCTCCCAAAATGCACCACAGAGCGCCACAGGAAGTCTTTTCTACCTGTGGCCATCAAACTCTATAATTCCTCCCTTAATGTGTGACATTACTGTAAAAAACTGCAATTTCCCTCTGGGATCAATAAAATATTCTGATTCAGATTTTTATGGACTTGAGAAATATCATCATTTACAGCCCAAGTCTTAATATTGTGTTGGTCCCTTTTTTTGCTGGCAAAACAGCCCTGACCCATCAAGTCATGGAATCTTACACCTTTCTATCAGAACCAGCATGAACTTATTCAGCAGTTTGAGCTACAGTAGCTCGTCTGTCAGCCCCCAAGTGCACCAGTGAGCCTTGGACCTTCCTTGGACCACTTTTGATAGATACTGACCACTGCAGACCGGGAACACCCCACAAGAGCTGCAGTCTTGGAGATGCTCTGACCCAGTCGTCTAGCCATCACAATCTGTCCCTCGTCAAACTCACTCAGATTCTTACACTCGCCCATTTTTTCTGCTTCTAACATCAAGGTAAGCGACCACACACACTCGACCATCCACGTGATGTATAAAAGAAAACCTGATCCATCAGACCAGACCACCTACTTCCATCGCTCTGTGGTCCAGTTTCGATGCTTGTGTAGCTGTTGTACATGTGTGTGTGTGTACAGTGTTTCACTGGTGTACTGGACGTGTAAGGAATTTATGTGTGTGTGAAGGAATAGGGTTCATATCTACATCACACACACACACACACACACACACACACACACATGCAGTCTGTAAAAAATCCACAACACGAAGTCGATGCATTTTTAACATTTTATTAAAACATTTTCTTTAATGCCTCAATCATAACAAGGTTTAATGAAGGGATCAGGGTCACTGCAGGTCACTGGACTTTCTACACCAAACTGGTCCTACTGTGTCTACATGGACGTCCCTGTGTGAACAATCACGCTGGAAACTGTTTCAACACAGTTAGAATCATTTTATTATTATTATAAAGCTTTTAGCATCGAGTGTGGTTACAACCTTATTAAGGTTATATTTTGTGTTTTTACTGTCCCGGGTCAATGTGACCACTCCTCCACCCCCCACTATTGGGACCAGTACTGTTTATACACTCGATTTATTTATTTCAGGTCAGTGGGATATCTCCACCACCCCTGTTGATCTGCCGAGGGCGACAGTGGCAGAGAAAAACTCTCCTAAAATTACAGGAAGGAACTTTGAGAGGAACCAGACTCGACAGGAACCTCCATCCCCCTCAGGTGGCCTGGAGAAGCATTTAAATAAATTAAAATGAAACAATATTTATAGTCTTTTATTCTGCACACTGTTGTCACAAACTGATGATTGTTGTTACTTTATGTTTTTAATAATTTAGGTCCCGGGTCAATGTGACCACTCCACCACCCCGCCACTATGGCGACCAAATTTTATCTTTGTACACAACATTTTAATTATTTTTGTGCTCTGTGGCCAATAGCAGAGTGACCACTCCACTACTTTGTGCTCTGGGGGTCAATATTAAATTTTTTTTGCACACAATTGTTGCACATGAATGTTTCCCCGAGCACTTTTGCACAGTGTTGTGACCACTTCACCACTTTTGTGCAGAATTGTTGCCAATTTTTTAGCTCCACGTCTCCCGATATGTGGAGCAACATTTCTTTTAATTTAAAGCTTCTTGGTGAACCATCTTATCTTCCACCACTTTTTATTTTTCCTCTCATTCTGAGCCTCCTTCTTTTTCTCTGCTTTCTTACACTCCTTCTCTATTTCCTTCCACTCTTTCTCCTCCTGCTTCTTTCTTTCTTTCATTTCTGTCTCACTCATGTTCCTTAGCTGTTTTTGTTTCAGCTCCTGGAGCATCTTCTGCTTCAGAGCAGCCTGGTTCAACATCATGGAGACATGCAGCTCTTCATTAGTTTGAAGCTGCAGCTCTAGATAGGATCTCTCCATCTCCCTGTTTAGCTCCAGGTTCTTTTTCTTCTCTGACCATTTCTTCTCTTTTCTGCGGATTAGGTTGGAGAACCACGACTTGTTTCTATTCCCTCCCTCAGTCTCATTCTCCGTTTCTGTCTGACCTTGCTTTTCTTTTTGTAGTTGTGCGGTCACTTGGGGATCATTGATTTGTTGAAGCAGCTCTTGGTTTTTCTTTTCTGCTTTTATTTTTTCACCCACCATCCAAGTCCAGACTGGTCCCAGCTTCTTTGTAAATTTTATCTGGGACTCTGGTTTTGGGTCTGGACTGTGACGAGCTGTGAGCTTCTCAATCTTTGATCTTAATGATTTGATTAGCAGGAACTGATCACGCTGCTTCTTCTCTTCCTCTTTCTCAGCTTCTTTAATAGCTGGGTCCATCCCCTTTCTCAGGGTTTTTCTCATAGCCTTGTCCCTCTTCCTCTCAATGCTCATCAGCTCTACTAATTCCTTTTTTTCAGTTTCAAGCTCTTGGATCTTTCTGGCCAAATCCTTATTCTCGTTCCTCATCATTTTTATCAGTCTGCGCTTGTTCTGCTGCTTCAGAGGCCCACAAGTCATGTGCTCTCCCCAGTTTATTTTGGTCTCATCAATGATGTCCACTGTGCACAGTCCCTGTCCTATGTCTTCATTATACTCCTGTATCTTTTTTTCCATATCCTCTATTTTTTCTGTCATTAGCCCACAAGTCGTGCTCTCACCCCAGTTAATCTTGGACTCATCTATGATGTCCAGTGTGCACTGACCCTGCCCTATGTCCTTATTAAACACTTGCATGGTGTTTTCCATGTCCTCAATTTCTTTTGGCCAATTTTCCAAGTTCTCTCCCCTGTCAGTCTGGATGCACTGACCCTGTCCTCTATCTTCACCAGTCTCCTGCATCTGGCTTTCCAGTTCCTCAATCTCAATAACAATCATGTCCATCACATCCCTCTCTTTTCTCAGCTGCTTTTGAGCCCAGTGGTTCAGGTGCTCTCCCCAGTCAGGCTCCATGATTTCCAGTGCGCTCGTACCCGGTCCTGTTGGTCCCGTCACCTGTATTAGCTGCAGTAGATGCGCTGAGTAGAATCTCACACCGAGCTCTGACCTGCTGAAGTGAAGCGCCTGTATTTATACTCTCTCTCCAGTGACGTCACAATACCAACCGGTCCGCATCGTGAGGTCATTTGGTTATAAGACGTCACTCGCGTTTGCCCCGCCCCCTCCCTCCCGCTCCCCGCCCACACGCACTCACCTTCACTTTCATTATATATTAAAGGAACAGAACTTATAAAGCTGATGCGTTTACTTTAATGCTTTTTATTATTAATACAGTCAAGTGTGTTTAAGACATCATATAAACTCCTGGTTCAGTATGAAGCACATCTCACTATAAATATATTAGATTATCTTTACTCCAGAAATATTCTGGACTGATTTGTTTATGATCTTGTTTGTGCAGCTGCTTCTGCTTCCTCATGTTTAAACTGTGGGAGAAATCAGCTCATCATTCTCTTCATTAATATTCTCCTCATTTGTGTTATTTCTGATGATGTTTTAATATGTGTCAGGGCTCGATACCTTTCAAACACTGTTTCATGCAACAAATAAATCAGGGGATCAGAATTTTAATTAGCAATATTAATTAAGATCTAATAAAGCACATCAGAACCTGGAATTGAGGAGATCCTGATGCCCAAGTGATAATAGGAAAATCTCCCACGTTCATTTTAGTGCTCCTGCTATTTCTTTTAAATAGAAAATCTGTGAATCTAACTACCCATAATGCCCCCCACTCTCCTGTCTGAAAAGTGGTCGCACACCAAGGGTTCCACATATTCCTGCACGTCTTATAAAGAACTTAAAACAGCATTGAGCTCCACAAGTGTTGTTCAGGCTGTAGGGTGGCTCCCCCTGGTGGATACACAGGAACTGCTGGGGTGGTAGATACAGAAATGCATATTTCTTAAAATAAAGCAATAAATACACACTTTTAATCACGTATTATCATCTTTAATTCATCAAACATTCATTTTGAATTGCATTCAGAAAGTGGAACTTATTATGTATTCATAAAAGGGAGAATAAGGGGGGGGAATGCATAAAGATATATATATATATATATATATATATATATAAAGATAAAGATATAGTAAAGATAAAAATGACATTGTGTTATTTAGTTTATTAATCAAAACAAAGTTACATTAGATTACATTAGTGTTTTAGCAAACTCACACATTCACACATCACTACAAGGTTTAGTCAGTGATGGAATGTACATGCTTTATTTTTCTCTTAACACATCAAAAGAAATTGAATCCAAATTCCTGATAGACACTGAAGATTTTTTATGATCAACTTGTAAACAAATCTACTGCAGTTAAGGTCAGTAAGGAAAGTGTTAGTGTTAAAGCTTGATGATGAATTTGTACCCAGTACAACAAGATTATTCATTCCAAGTTACAATGGGAATTTAAAGGAAAGCCTGAACGCCATGATAACGTGGAGTGTTATAAAATAGATCCTAATATATAATGATAAAGAATAAAGAGATTTGAGATTTTGATAATGTTCTGAACAAGAAATATTTTTACGGTGGCTGGGTAGCGCTGTCGCCTCATAGCAAGAAGGTCCTGGGTTCGACCCCTAGGTGAAGCAATCCGGGTCCTTTCTGTGTGGAGTTTGCATGTTCTCCCCGTGCCTGTGTGGGTTTCCTCCGGGAGCTCCGGTTTCCTCCCACAGTCCAAAGACGTGCAAGTGAGGTGAACCGGATATACAAAATTGTCCATGACTGTGTTCGATATAACCTTGTGAAATGATGGATCATGGGTAACCAGTAACTACCGTTCCTGTCATGAATGTAACCACAGTGTAAAACATAACGTTAAAATCCTAATAAATAAATAAATCAATAATAGTCCAACCAAAGTTTGTTAGCACTGAAAAAGTTTTACTTACATAACCAGTAAAAGGCAACAAATAGTTTATTGTACAACTTTAGTCAATTTTATAAAACAAAAAATTGAAAATATCTAAATAGCCGACAGGTCAAATGACATAAAACCACACAGTGTCATTAGTCAACATGTCTGAAAATACATAGATAGAGTTCATCATCAAATGTATTAATTTAAAAGAAAAACAATTTTAAAATTATTATAAAATATACAAACCCAGCAAATAACTGCACCAGCTGAGCGGTTCTACAAATGTAGCACTATATAGTTGGGGCCAGTGATAGCTCAGTGGTTAAGGTACTGGACTAGTAAACAGAAGGTTGCCGGTTCAAGCCCCACCACCACCAAGTTGCCACTGTTGGGTCCCTGAGCAAGGCCCTTAACCCTCAATTGCTCATCATGTTCCGCTCATTGTGTAAGTCGCTTTGGATAAGAGCGTCTGCGTAATGCTGAAAATGTAAATGTTAATGTAAAATGTCTCAGCTAATCGACTCTAGTGAAGACCAAGAGTCACAATATTGCTTTAATAGACTATTTTTTATTCTTAAAATCCCAGCGTTTGTGTGTGAGGGTGGAGGGTGTGGTGTGAGGTGTGGTCTGGGGTTATGGGAGGGGTGGTCACTCCCAGTATAGCTTAAAAAAAAACTAGCTTATTACTGATTTGCATGTTGTGAAAGTATTGTTACCAATATTTCTAGCTCAAAAAAAATTGGGACAGTATAAAAAATGCAAACGCAGTGTTTCTTACATTTACATCGACTCTTATTTCATCTTATATAAACCCAAAATATTTTATGTTTCGTCTGGTCAACTTCATTTCAATACATACACATACAACACCCAACTCCCAACTCCTTTGTCCATCTTCACTGCAACCTTCACCCACCACAGTTTGATGCTTTACACCTCCACTTTCAACACCCAGCACCCAAGCCTGCTCTCTATCGTTCACCAGAGATCAAGTGAGGAGGGAACTGAGGAAAATGAAGGTGAGGAAGGCTGCAGGCCCTGATGGCATCCACCCCGGGCTTCTGAGACACTGTGCAGACCAGCTGTGTGGGATAGTCCAGGTCATCTTTAACCTAAGCCTGAAACAAGACTGCACATCCCATTGAGTTCAATGGATATAGACCAGTGGCACTGACCTCTCATCTGATGGACATGGAGCGACTTGTTTTGGACTATCTCCGCCCACTGGTTAAACCAGTGATGAATCTGTTACAGTTTGCCTACCAGCCAGGCATTGGGGTGGATGATCCAATCATCTACCTTCTTCGAAGATCCCTCTCTCATGTCGACAGGGCAGGAAGCACTGTGAGGATCATGTTCTTCGACCTATCTAGTGCATTCAACACCATCAGGCCCACTATACTGAGGAACAAGATGGAGAGTGCTGCGGTGGATCATCAACTCACCACATGGACAATGGACTATTTAACAAACAGACCACAGTATGTGCAGCTTAAGGACTGCGTTTCGGACACAATCCTCTGCAGCACTGGTGCTCCACAAGGGACAGTCCTGGCCCCATTCCTCTTCACCCTCTACACCTCGGACTTCACCTACAATACAACAACCTGTCACCTTCAGAGGTTCTCCGATGACTCGGCTGTTGTTGGCTACATCCTGGATGGAGAAGACAGCGAGTATAGGGAACTCACCAAGAACTTTGTAGACTGGTGTGGACACAATTACCTCGAGATCAACACCAGCAAGACAAAAAAGCTGCTGGTGGACTTTTGAAGGTCTAAACCACATCCACTGAAACCGGTGAGCATCCAGGGATGGAATATGGAGATCGTTAACTCCTATCTTAACTCCGGTCTTTTGGAATACAGGGGGCCCTTCTCAGCTCTTTTTATGACTCGGTGGTGGCATCAGCCATTTTCTATGGTGTTATCTGCTGGGGCAGCATCATGACAGCAGCAGACAGGAAGAAACTGGACAAACTGATCAGAAAGGCGAGTTCTGTCCTGGGCTGCACCCTGGACTTAGTGGAAGCAGTGGGGGAGAGAAGGATGATGGCCAAGCTTTCATCTTTAATGGAGAACACCGATCCCCCACTGCATGAGACTGTGGCAGCACTGGGCAGCTCCTTCAGCGACAGATACCGCAGCTCCTTTCTACCTTCTGCTGTCAGGCTATACAACCAGCACCGCCCCAAACGCAGATAATCATTTCTATCACAATAATTCACATGGTTTTTAATATTCTCTGAAGTGCAATAACTTCTTAAAATATGTGCAATACCTGCTGTACCGACTGTACTATCTGCAATACATTTTAATACCTGTGCAATATTTGGTTAACTTTCCTAAAAATACTGTTTATATTTACATATTCTTACTTTTCTACTTTTTAATATATGTGTACATATGTGTACACACTTTGTATTTTTTATTTTTATATCCTTGAAAGCTGCTGTAACACTGCAAATTTCCCCCGTGGGATAATAAAAGGCTATTTTATCTTATCTTACATGCATTTTACTCCCCGTGTTTGCGTGGGTTTCCTCCGGGAGCTCCGGTTTCCTCCCACAGTCCAAAGACGTGCAAGTGAGGTGAATTGGAGATACAAAATTGTCCATGACTGTGTTCGATATAACCTTGTGAACTGATGAACCTTGTGTGATGAGTAACTACCGTTTCTGTCATGAATGTAACCACAGTGTAAAACATGACGTTAAAATCCTAATAAAACAAACTAAAACATGAATTTTAAGCCTACAACACATTCTAAAAAAAGTGTGAACAGGGCTAGTAATAAGGTAAAAATAAAAACTAAATAATGGCATGATTTATTAGCGGATTATAATCATGAATGGGCACAAATCATGTTCAGATGGAAGGAAGAAAATAGGTGGATTGTTAAGGTGGTTTTCAGGCTTAAAAGAACAATCTTTATATATTTTTTAAATAACCGAATCCGTTTGTACTAACAGCATTTACTTTTACTTTTAATATTTAAGTACATTTAATATCAGAAAATCACTTTTAATATTTAAGTACATTTTATATCAGAAAATCACTTAATATTTAAGTACATTTAATATCAGAAAATCACTTTTAATATTTAAGTACATATAATATCAGAAAATCACTTTTAATATTTAAGTACATTTTATATCAGAAAATCACTTAATATTTAAGTACATTTAATATCAGAAAATCACTTTTAATATTTAAGTACATTTTATATCAGAAAATCACTTTTAATATTTAAGTACATTTTATATCAGAAAATCACTTAATATTTAAGTACATTTAATATCAGAAAATCACTTTTAATATTTCTTAAGTACATTTAATATCAGAAAATCACTTTTAATATTTAAGTACATTTAATATCAGAAAATCACTTTTAATATTTAAGTACATTTAATATCAGAAAATCACTTAATATTTAAGTACATTTAATATCAGAAAATCACTTTTAATATTTAAGTACATTTTATATCAGAAAATCACTTAATATTTAAGTACATTTAATATCAGAAAATCACTTTTAATATTTAAGTACATATAATATCAGAAAATCACTTTTAATATTTAAGTACATTTTATATCAGAAAATCACTTAATATTTAAGTACATTTAATATCAGAAAATCACTTTTAATATTTAAGTACATTTTATATCAGAAAATCACTTTTAATATTTAAGTACATTTTATATCAGAAAATCACTTAATATTTAAGTACATTTAATATCAGAAAATCACTTTTAATATTTCTTAAGTACATTTAATATCAGAAAATCACTTTTAATATTTAAGTACATTTAATATCAGAAAATCACTTTTAATATTTAAGTACATTTTATATCAGAAAATCACTTTTAATATTTCTTAAGTACATTTTATATCAGAAAATCACTTTTAATATTTAAGTACATTTTATATCAGAAAATCACTTTTAATATTTAAGTACATTTTATATCAGAAAATCACTTTTGATACTTAAGTACATTAAATATCAGATACTTTTAGACCTTTACTCAAGTAATCTTCTAACAGGTGACTTTTACTTCTATCAGAGTAAATTTAAAAGATACTTTTACTCAAGTATGGACTTCAGGTACTGTATACACCACTTGTTTCACTTGTGTACTGGACGTGTAAGGAATTGATGTGTGTGTGAAGGAATAGGGTTCATATTTACATTACACACACACACACACACACACACACACACACACACACACACACACACACACGCAGTCTGTAAAAAATCCACAACACGAAGTCGATGCATTTTTAACATTTTATTAAAACATTTTCTTTAATGCCTCAATCATAACCAGGTTTTAATGAAGGGATCAGGGTCACTGCAGGTCACTGGACTTTCTACACCAAACTGGTCCTACTGTGTCTACAGTCTACAGTGTGGTTACAGTTTTATCAATGTGACCAAACCCCCGCCCCCCACTATGGGGACCAGTACTGTTTATACACTCGATTACCTCCAACTAAATGAAGTATTTATTTATTTCAGGTCAGTGGGATATCTCCACCACCCCTGTTGATCTGCCGAGGGCGACAGTGGCAGAGAAAAACTCTCCTAAAATTACAGGAAGGAACTTTGAGAGGAACCAGACTCGACAGGAACCTCCATCCTCCTCAGGTGACCTGGAGAAGCATTTAAATGAATTAAAATGAAACAATATTTATAGTCTTTTATTCTGCACACTGTTGTCACAAACTGATGATTGTTGTTACTTTGTGTTTGTAATCATTTAGGTCCCGGGTCAGTGTGACCACTCCACCACCCCGCCACTATGGCGACCGATATTTATCTGTGCAATATTTTATTATTTTATATTTATGTTTTGTTTAGTTTAGTTTTTTTGTTTTTTCAGAGCAGAGTGACCACTCCACCACTATGTACTCTGGGGGCCAATATTTTATTTTTCTGTACACAATTGTGGTAAAATTTATGTTTTTAATCATTTAGGTCCCGGGTCAATGTGACCACTCCACCACCCCGCCACTATGGCGACCAAATTTTATCTTTGCTCACAACATTTTAATTATTTTTGTGCTCTGTGGCCAATAGCAGAGTGACCACTCCACTACTTTGTGCTCTGGGGACCAATATTGAATTTTTTTGCACACAATTGTTGCACATGAATGTTTCCCCGAGCACTTTTGCACAGTGTTGTGACCACTTCACCACTTTTGTGCAGAATTGTTGCCAATTTTTAGCTCCACGTCTCCCAATATGTGGAGCAACATTTCTTTTGATTTAAAGCTTCTTGGTGAACCATCTTATCTTCCACCACTTTTTAGTTTTCCTCTCATTCTGAGCCTCCTTCTTTTTCTCTGCTTTCTTACACTCCTTCTCTATTTCCTTCCACTCTTTCTCCTCCTGCTTCTTTCTTTCTTTCATTTCTGTCTCACTCATGTTCCTTAGCTGTTTTTGTTTCAGCTCCTGGAGCATCTTCTGCTTCAGAGCAGCCTGGTTCACCATCATGGAGACATGCAGCTCTTCATTAGTTTGAAGCTGCAGCTCTAGATAGGATCTCTCCATTTCCCTGTTTAGCTCCAGGTTCTTTTTCTCCTCTGACCATTTCTTCTCTTTTTTACTGATTAGGTTGAGGAACCACGACTTCTTCCTATTTCCTCCCTCAGTCTCCTTCTTTTTGGGTGTCGGCTCTGTCGCCCGCTCCTCTGCTCTCCTCTTCGACTTGTTCTCCAGTCGCCCCGATTCTAACCTGCTTTGTAGCTCCGTTTCTGTCTGGCCTTGCTTTTCTTTACGCAGTTGTGCTGCAGCTTGGAGATCATTGACCTGTTTAAGCAGCTCTTGGTTTTTCTTCTCTGCCTTTATTTTGTCGCCCACCATCCGAGTCCAGGCTGGTCCCAGCTTCTTTGTGATTTTCATCTGGGACTCTGGTTTTGGGTCTGGACTGAGGCGAGCCATGAGCTTCTCAATCTTTAGCCTTAATGACTTGATTAGCAGGAACTGATCACGCTGCTTTTTCTGTTCCTCTTGTTCAGCTTCTTTAATAGCTGGGTCCATTCCCTTTCTCAGGGTTTTTCTCACAGCCTTGTCCCTCTTCCTCTCAATGCCCATCAGCTCTTCTAATTCCTCTTTTTCAGTTTCAAGCTCTTGGATCTTTCTTGCCAAATCCTTATTCTCTTTCCTCATCATTTTTATCATTCTGTTCTTGTTCTGCTGCTTCGGAGGCCCACAAGTCATGTGCTCTCCCCAGTTTATTTTGGTCTCATCTATGATGTCCAGTGTGCACTGACCCTGCCCTATGTCCTTATTATACACCTGCATTGTGTTTTCCATATCCTCGATTTCTTCTCTCATTATTTCCATCATATCTCTCTCTGGAAGCTCACAAGTCGTGTTCTCTACCCAGTTAATCTTATTCTCATTGATGACTTCAGGTTTCCACTGACCCATCATATTGCTCTCTTTTTGCAGCTGCCTTTGAACCCAGTAGTCCGAGTGCTCTACCCTATCAATCTTGGTCTCATCGATGATGTCCAGTGTGCACTGACCCTGTCCTATGTCTTTATTAAACTCTTGTATTCTGTTTTCCATGTCCTCAATTTCTTTTGTCATGTTTTTCATGTCGTCTCCCCTGTCAGTCTCGATGATGTCCAGTGTGCGCTGACCCTGTCCTCTATCTTCACCAGTCTCCTGCATCTGGCTTTCCAGTTCCTCAATCTCAATAACAATCATGTCCATCACATCTCTCTCTTTTCTCAGCTGCTTTTGAGCCCAGTAGTTCAGGTGCTCTCCCCAGTCAGGCTCCATGATTTCCAGTGCGCTCGTACCCGGTCCTGTTGGTCCCGTCACCTGTATTAGCTGCAGTAGAAGCGCTGAGTAGAATCTCACACCGAGCTCTGACCTGCTGAAGTGAAGCGCCTGTATTTATACTCTCTCTCCAGTGACGTCACAATACCAACCGGTCCGCATCGTGACGTCATTTGGTTATAAGACGTCACTCGCGTTACCCAGGTATTGCAGACTGGCCCCACGTCGTCTCGAATCCAGCAACCGATGGACAGCATAAACAGGTGTCCCATCAACAATCACCGGAGGTGGAGGAGTCTCACCAGACATGGTCTCGTTCAGTGGACCTGTGACAACCGGTTTCAGGAGAGATACATGAAAAGAATTTGACATACGAGAATGCCCAGGTAAATCCAATTTATATGTGACATCATTAATACGTTTTAAAATTTTATATGGACCAATGTATTTGGGTGATAATTTTTTACTCCCCTCTGAGATCCTGAAGTCTCGTGTTGACAGCCACACCCGGTCTCCTGGTTGATAGGTGGGAGTATTTCCTGGATGGCGATCTGCTTGATTCTTTTGCCGTTGCAATACGGTTTCTATGCGTTGATGCGTCTGCTCCCATACCTCCTCACTACGCCTCATCCAGTCATCCACAGCGGGTACATCCGATGTAGTTCCACATCAAGGCATTACAGGAGGTTGATACCCTAGAAAACACTGAAAAGGAGTCATCCCTGTGGTAGAACTAGTTAGAGAGTTCTGAACAATCTCAGTCCATGGAAGAAAACGGGCCCAGTCTCTCGGATTCTCAAAACAATACAGTCTCAGAAATGTACCCAGTTCTTGATTCATCCTTTCACACTGTCCATTGGACTCTAGGTGATAACCTGAAGTCAGACTAATCGAAACACCTAATTGTTCAAAGAAGGCCGACCAAACTTGGGACGTGAATTGGGACCCTCTATCTGACAGAATCTCCTCAGGAAAACATAATTGAACAAGGCTTCAGCAGTCTGAAAAGCAGTGGATAAGGATGGAAAAGGTAAAAACCTCACCCCTCGTGAAAATCTGTCAATGATTGTGAGAATAGTAGTATATGACTGAGAAGGTGGGAGGTCAGTAATAAAGTCAATAGCTAAATGAGACCACGGACGTGCTGGAAACGGTAATGGTACCAATTTCCCAACGGGCAGTGTTTTAGGCGTCTTAGATTGCGAACAGACAGAACAAGATGATACGAACCTATGTACTGTATATCACTAAACATATTCTCCCACCAGTATCTATTAGCTAGAAGTTGTTGGGTACGAGTCTCACCAGGGTGACCAGATGAGATAGATGAATGGGCCCAGACAATAAGTCGATCACGATACGGACTAGGAACATACAGCTGATTAGGTGGGCATTGAGCAGGTATTTCAATCTCTTTTAACATTCCTTCAATTTCATCGTCGATTTCCCAACGAATAGAAGACACTACCACACCAGGTCGGAGTATAGTTTCAGATGAAGAGCTATGAGATGTTTCATCAACATACATTCGAGAACCTGGTGTGTATGAAACTGAAAGCGAGAAAAAAATAAGGACCAACGAGCTTGGCGAGGATCTAGTCGTTTTGCTGATTGCAAGTATTCCAAATTGTTATGATCTGTAAGGACTAAAAATGGATGATTAGCTCCCTCTAGCCAATGTCTCCATTCTTCGAATGCTAATTTCATGGCCAGAAGTTTCTCCATCTCCGATCCCATAATTTTGTTCTGTGGGTGTAAGTTTATGTGAATAAAATGCTATGGGATGTAATTTCGGGGGATTACCTTGCCTTTGTGAGAGAACTGCATCCACCTCTACTAGAAAAGGTTGACTAGGATTGGGATGTGCGAGTATAGGAGCTGAGGTGAAAGCCTGTTTGAGGCTCAGGAAAGCCTGTTCGGCTTCACAATACCATACGAGATTTTTAGTAGCGCCCTTAAGAAGTGTAGTCCGGGGAGCTGCCAAGCTACTAAAATTAGGGATAAAACGACAGTAGAAACTGGCAAATTCTAAGAACTTCTGCAGCTCTTTAACAGTTTTCGGAGTGGGCCAACTGACCACTGCATCTACCTTGTGATCATCCATGGTAATACCTGTGGGGCTTATTATATAACCAAGAAAGGTAGTAGAGGAAAGATGAAACTCACATTTCTCTCCTTTGATGTACAGCTGGTTCTCTAGTAGTCTAGAAAGAACTTGACGGCCATGAGAAATACTGTCAGAAAAAACAAGAATATCATCAATATAGGCTATGACAAACCGACCAATCATATCACGCAGAACATCATTGATGAATGCTTGGAAGACAGAAGGGGCGTTACTAATGCCAAGTTCAGGTTCACACTACACGACTGGATCTCTTGCACTCGGGAGTCCTTCAGTCGGTGTGTAATTCACACTACACGACTGATCGGTGATAGGGGGTTTCACACTACACGATCCATCACCAACTGGAATCGCAGGCGAGCTTCTCTGGTCTCCCTTTTTTTTTCTTGACGAGGGAGTTTAATGATACCACGTCCAAAAATGCACGTCAACAAGTAGCGAGAGATCAAAAATGTTTGTGGTCTGATGTGCAGCGTAAAATCAAAGAGGGAAAATTAATGAATCTGAGTGGATTTGGCAACACCAACAGTATATGGCTTGTTCTGTAGTAAGTTGGAGGTTAATTAATAATTTTGCAATGCAGTGTTGTGTTATGTTTTGTAGAGAACGATCAAGTCAGAAATACTGTAAAACGTGTGTGTGCCGGTGTATTCTGATATAAACTATATTAATTACGCCTTCCCTCCTGCGTTTCCCCTCACACCGTATCCTGCGTTCTCATTGGCTGTTCATTCCCAGTCGCACATCTGAGATCAGATATCTGGCGTGCTAGAAAACTCAATCCAGTCGCCGAGCGCTCGGCGAGCCGGTCGGGTCGAGTTGTAGGATAGTTCACACTTAGTGACTGAGAGCCGAGTTTTGATTGCCGAGTGAACGCCGAGTCGCTCCCGACCCGGAGAATCAAGCGCCGACCAGCCGCTGAGCGAAAATCAGGGCAGAAATCGTGTAGTGTGAACCAGGCATAAGGAAATGGCATGACTATACTCATAGTGCCCCCTAGTGGTGACAAAGGCAGTCTTCCATTTATCTCCTTCTCTTACACGAACCAGGTTGTAGGCACTTCTGAGGTCCAGCTTTGAAAAAATATTGGAATCCGAGGAAGGGGATATGGGTATTTTTTGGTAACCTGGTTTAAACCTCTGTAATCGATACACGGACGTAATCCCCCATCTTTCTGCAGGAGAAGCTGCAGGAGATGTGGATGGACGAATGAACCCTTGAGCCAGAGCTTCTTCGATGTATTCCTCCATGGCCCTTTCCTCGGCCTGGGTTAACGGATACACTCTGGATTTAGGAAGAGTAGCATTGTCCATAAGTTCAATAGCACAATCACAGTGTCTGTGAGGTGGTAGCTTAGTAGCATTATTTTTACTGAACACCTCCTTCAGGTCTAAATATTCTTGAGGAATTTCTATTTCTACAGCATTTTCAGGACAAACAAAATGTGGACCAAGAAAGCAATTGTTGATCAGACCAAGAGATAATGGGGTTATGTTTCTTCAGCCAGGGTAATCCTAATATGATTGAAAATTCAGATAAAGTCTATGACTAAAAAGTTAAAAAGTTCTTCATGAAGAGCACTGGTAGATACCTTAACCGGTTCTGTTATCAAAGAAATAGTTCCTGCTCCAACAGGGCCTCCATCCAGAGCAGAAACCTTCAATGTAGTCTTCAGGGGTTGAACACTGATGTCCAGCTGATTAACCACCTTCGTGTGTATAAAGTTTCCTTCCGCGCCGGAATCAATCAAGGCTGAGAAGACAGAAGAAGAACCTGGGCAGTAAATAGTGACAGGTAACAAGAAAGATTTCGAAACCAACCCCTTTGTGGGAACACTCACCACATTACCCAAGGTAGGTGCCTGAGGTCTGTGCGGGCGGGCCCGGCAGTCATGTAAGACGTGACCAGCACCACCACAGTACATGCACAGACCTCCATGTAATCGTCCACGTCTTTCTTCACGAGACAAGTCACACTGCATAAGTTCCATATTATCGTAGTCCTCTCGGAAAGGTGCACCGGCCGGGTAAGCTGTTGGACGAACAGGTGTTTGACCCTGTTGGGACCCACGATTAGAAGCTGAGGCAGTTCTTGTGGTTTTTCGTTCATGCGAGAGTTGATCCAGTCTCATAGCAAGCTTTGTTAAGCTATCTAGAGACAAACGGTCATCCTTACATGCTAGTTCAGTTCTTACTTTAGAACTCAGACCATTACGAAACATGACCAACAATGCTGGTTCATTCCAACCACTACTTGCTGCTACAGATCGTTCACCTTGCCGAATTTTAGCCAAAAATTCTCCACTAGTCTTTCCCTCATGAGGATGATCAAAAACAACACAAATTTGTTCAATACATTGCTCATAAGAACAACTCTGTAACTCAGACCAAACAGCTGTAGCCCAATCGAGTGCTTTACCAGTCATACGAGACACTACAAAAGCTATCCGTGCTATCCGTGCTTTATCAGAGCTCGGAGGAGAATTATTCAAGTAAATCGAGCACTGCAACAAAAAACCTTTACACAAATGAGGAGATCCATCAAATTTATCAGGCTTACTAACCGGAAAAACGCCCTCAGGTTGCGAGATAAGTGACGAAGGACTAGCTGCGGGTTCATTAGCAGTAAAAACATTCATAGTTTGTAACTGAGCAGACAACTGTTTCATACCTTCGATCACTTGGGCAAGTTGTTTTTGTTGTTCTCCCTGCTGTTGTGCCATATCACTGCAAAAAATCACCTTCAGAAAACAAGAAAAATAAAAACAAATCAAGACAGAAGGTACTTAAATCAAGCAAAATTATCTGCCAGTATAGTGAGAAAATTTATTTTAGCAAGATTTCTTAAAACAAGGGAAAAGATCTTGTGCTATAAATTATCTTATAATCTTAAAATTAGTAGGAAATTACTTGATTTAAGGCATTATGGCTAGATTTGAGTAAAACTCATTTGCTCTAATGTCATATTAATAATCCAAAAACTAGCATAATCAGCTAAACTAGCATATTAATCTTGTTTTAAGCATTTTCATAAAACCTTATTTGGTAAAAAAAAATCTTGAAATTAGATTTCTTGGACATATTTTTAGCTAAAATGGCTTAAAAATGTTCTTAAATTAACACTGTAAAGTTTAAATTAAGATCAACTCCAGAAAATAGTTCTCAAAATAAGAAATGAACAATTTAAAAACCCTCACATTGTTATAATTAACACTAAAAAAAACTATCTATAAAAACAGCAAAAGAAATATTGAAATGAGATGTAAATGCTTATATTAAGCAAAAAGAAAATCTGCCAATGGGGTACGCAAATGTTACTTAGTAAGACTTCTTAAAAATAAGCAATAATACATATAGGTTTTGGCACCACACTAAATGCCTTAAAACCGTCAGAAAATATGAAAATTAAAGCATTTTAATCATGACATAAGCATTAAAAATTCAGTTTCCATGCACAAAAGTCAGATATAGAGACTCGATACTATAATTAGTAATAATTATTAGTAATAATTTACTAATAAAGCAGTATTTAATCCAGAAATTATTTTAAATCACTTTTATTTCATCAAGTTTTTATTGCAAACATAATGCAAATTTCTAACTTTAATGAGAATGTATTGTAGCATCAAGCTAACAGTTTCGTCTGTTTGTGTTTTTTAACACGCTCTTAAACAAAGTTTCTAACAAACATTTAAGTAACATATTCCTCCAAAACGCATCTAATAATCCCATAATCTAAAATTAATCTCCTAAATGAAACTTCGTTGTTTTTTCCTCTTACAGAGAGAAGCACTCATGTTTACTCTGTGAGGCTTCGTCCCAAATCACGCCCCCTTCCCTATGTAGTGCACTTCGTAGGACATGACATGTTAGCGCTTCCACCCCAAACAGTGAAGTAGTGCACTATATAGGGAACAGGGAGTGATTTGAGACACTACATACGGACCTACTGTAAAGAGCAGATCTGTTACCTAATAAATTGCATTATCCAAGCATTCAGTGTTACCGCTCGCAATTTTAATTTAAATGTATCTTCTATGGTCCGACTACACTTGGTTATCAAACCTGAAAACAATTAAGAAAAATAAATGCTGACTTTAAAGTTAAGCTAGCTAGCTAAGTTAATCAGGTAAATTCTAACTTAAATGAACCTAGACAAGATTCTGAACAAGCACAATACTGGCCCACAAAACTCAACATTCAAACAGAAAATAGAAGTTATTAGCTCACCTGTAAGTGCTGCGGTGGAAATATCATCCAGGGTTTCTCCATTTCAGTAGTTTGTGGTCAGCACTTAGCAGCAGAAAAAGAAATTTCGGTTAGAAGAAAGTTCCGGCGGGAACTGAGGAGGAATCATCTCATGTTGTACAAGGGAGCAATTCATTTCATTAGGCAGCACGGTTTTGGTTAGCTGCTTGAATTGATCAAATGTGTTGCTTAGCTCTAAAACACTTAATACAATTAAACAAAAACAGCTCAACAATACCGGTGACATTAATGTAGATGCATCATCAAATTGCTTAATCTGAATAAATTCTTATCATGGGTATTATTGTAATACATATATTTTTTGTAAGTAGCTGCTCTCAGTAGGGTTGTAAATAAATTCAGTTGTTTAAAGCGGTTTCAGATTTCTTGTTTCTTGTACAACCCCAATTCCAATGAAGTTGGGACGTTGTGTAAAACATAAATAAAAACAGAATTCGATGATTTGCAAATCCTTTTCAACCCATATTCAATTGAATTCACTACAAAGACAAGATATTTAATGTTCAAACTGATAAACTTTATTGTTTTTTTTGTGTGCAAATATTCACTCATTTTGAATTTGATGCCTGCAACACGTTCCAAAGAAGTTGGGACAGGGGCAACAAAAGACTGGGAAAGTTGAGGAATGCTCAAAAAACTGCGTGAGCAAATAGTCCAACAGTTTAAGAATAACATTTCTCAACGTGCAATTGCAAGGAATTTAGGGATTTCATCATCTATGTTAGGGTGCCTGCGACGTCTGGTGAACATACCACCAGTTCCCAGCGTTGCAGGCGTTACAGAACAAAGAGCAGCGTGGCCTCAAATAGGAGGCCAGCTGATTAGGGCAACGACCTGCAGCTGTCAGCTCCCTATTTAAGGGGGCGTCGCCAGTCTGCAGGCGTCGCACCTTTGTTCTGTGTTTGTCACACGGCTGCTCTGCACCAGCCATTCCTTTTATCAGGGCAAGAACGGTTACCCCAGGCGCTTCCTAGAGCGGTTGGGTGTGTAAGCTGTAAGGCTGAGGTAACTAGGTTTTTTGTTTCACTGATTAGGGAGAGCCGGTGCGATTAGGTGCAGCCCTCGCTTGTTCCCCGCTTGCTAAGCTAGCAGAGGGTTAGCTTTGGACTAACAGCTTTGTTTTGTGTTTCCTTTTCAGTTGCCAGCGACACCAGCGGCCTCGTTCGGGATTTCCCGAATTGTCTTCTGTTTGAGTTTTGTTTATGTTGTACTGTATTTATATTATTTATTGTTAATAAATATTATTTTTTGCTCCGCACCTTTGGGTCCTACGCCTCTCTCATTATAACAATCTACAGTCCATAATATCATCAAAATATTCAGAGAATCTGGAGAAATCTGTGCAAGTAAGCGGCAAGGCCGAAAACCAACATTGAATGCCCGTGACCTTCGATCCCTCAGGCGGCACTGCATTAAAAACCGACATCATTCTGTAACGGATATTACCACATGGGCTCAGGAACACTTCAGAAAAACATCGTCAGTGAACACAGTTCGTCGCTCCATCTACAAGTGCAAGTTACAACCCTACCATGCAAAGCGAAAGCCATATATCAACAACACCCAGAAACGTCGCCGGCTTCTCTGGGCCCGAGCTCATCTGAGATGGACCGACGCAAAGTGGAAAAGTGTCCTGTGGTCTGACGATTCCACATTTCAAATTGCTTTTGGAAATCATGGACGTCGTGTCGTCCGGGCCAAAGAGGAAAAGGACTGTCCGGATTGTTATCAGCGCTAAGTTCAAAAGCCAGCATCTCTGATTGTACGGGGGGGGGGTGTTAGTGCCCATGGCATGGGTAACTTGCACGTCTGTGAAGGCACCATTAATGCTGAAAGGTACATACAGGTTTTGGAGCAACATGTGCTGCCATCCAAGCAACGTCTTTTTCAGGGACGCCCCTGCTTATTTCAGCAAGACGATGCCAAGCCACCTTCTGCACGTGTTACAACAGCGTGGCTTCGTAGTAAAAGAGTGCGGGTACTAGACTGGCCTGCCTGCAGTCCAGACCTGTCTCCCATTGAAAGTGTGTGGCGCATTATGAAGCGCAAAATGCGACAACGGAGACCCCGGACTGTTGAGCAACTGAAGTTGTACATCAAGCAAGAATGTGAAAGAATTCCACCTACAAAGCTTCAACAATTAGTGTCCTCAGTTCCCAAGCGCTTATTAAGTGTTGTTAAAAGGAAAGGTGATGTAACACAGTGGTAAACATGCCCCTGTCCCAACTTTTTTGGAACGTGTTGCAGGCATCAAATTCAAAATGAGTGAATATTTGCAAAAAACAATAAAGTTTATCTGTTTGAACATTAAATAATTTGTCTTTGTAGTGTATTCAATTGAATATGGGTTGAAAAGGATTTGCAAATCATCGTATTCTGTTTTTATTTATGTTTTACACAACGTCCCAACTAGCTCCAACCGATTGAGTAAATCCTTCAAAAAAACTGTTGATGCTGTTTCAGGACTAAACCTTGTTTGCTAACTGCCGATTTGAGTTCATCAAAATCCGCCGTCTGCATAATGGCGAAGTATTCTGTAACGATACAGACTAATTCTAGACGCTCGCGGATTGCAATTTGATCAACTTTAATATATAAGGGCAAACCAAAAACCGTAGTCAAAACACAAGCGCGGAATAATCAACAAACCGAAATATCAAACCACGCTAGACAAAAGGGAAAACCGCAAAACAGAAAAATTTTCAAAGCCAAAAACACAATAACGAAAGTACAAAGGGATAAGCAAAATCGACGTCAAACAAAGCAAAAACAGCTCAATACACAATATAATCAAACAAGAAAACCACTCGGTATGCACTAAACAGGGGCAATACTTCGCGATAAGTTTGCCAAACAGGTGCGTATTTATACCGGAAGTACACTAAAACACAGGTGAGTCTGATCTCGCAATTCCACTGGGATTGGCTGGTGGAGTCACGTGACTAGCTGGTGTATTCTGGGAATTGGACTCCGTTGCAATGGTCGGGTCTGTAGCGTGATCAGAAAGTGTGACAGTTAATTAATAAAATAATGATAAAGAATAAAGAGATTTGAGATCTTGATAATGTTCTGAACATGAAATAGTTTTACTTATAGAGTCCCATAAATGAGAAATCGATCTGATACAAAGTGAAATATCATCTACAGCACAACATGATTCAGAAATCCTGCTGTTCATCACGCTTTAACATGAGATTGTGGCAGCATCAAACCTAAAGCTACAAATCTAACAAATGTCTATTTCTGTATCTTTATAGTCCAACCAAAGTCTGTCAGCACTGAAAAAGTTTTTCTTACTTAACCAGTAAAAGGCAACAAATAGTTTGTAGCAGGATGGGGTTTTGGGTTTTGTGTTGATTTCACCTAACTTGCGGGCGGCACGGTGGCTTAGTGGGTAGCGCTGTCGCCTCACAGCAAGAAGGTCCTGGGTTCGAACCCCAGGTGGGGCGGTCCGGGTCCTTTCTGTGTGGAGTTTGCATGTTCTCCCCGTGTCTGCGTAGGTTTCCTCCCACAGTCCAAAGACATGCAAGTGAGGTGAACAGGATGGGGTTTTGGGTTTTGTGTTGATTTCACCTAACTTGCGGGCGGCACGGTGGCTTAGTGGGTAGCACTGTCGCCTCACAGCAAGAAGGTCCTGGGTTCGAACCCCAGGTGGGGCGGTCCGGGTCCTTTCTGTGTGGAGTTTGCATGTTCTCCCCGTGTCTGCGTAGGTTTCCTCCCACAATCCAAAGACATGCAAGTGAGGTGAACTGAAGATACTAAATTGTCCATGACTGTGCCTGATATAAACTTGTGAACTGATAAACCTTGTGTAATGAATAACGACCGTTCCTGTCATGAATGTAACCAAAGTGTAAAACATGACGTTAAAATCCTAATAAACAAACAAACAAACAAACACCTAACTTGCTCTCCAGCTGAGGATGATGTGTAGGTACTTTAAATTGCTGGGCGGTCCTTTCCCATGCTATAAGTATGGGCATTGGTTGACTACCGGTGGTGCACTTCCTGATGTTTCCTCTTCCGGGGCATCTGACGTCCGTGCCGGCGGCGTTCAGTATGGACAAATTCGGCTTTGTGTCTCCCGCTGAATCACTTTTTAATGATTAAAAGCCATGTGGGCTTGTGTTTGTAGTACCGGTGCTATGTTGCGGGTTCTCATTTTGTTTATATGATTGTTTCAATTTATTTAGATTTATGGTTTATTTTATTGGAGTACTGTTGTATGTGTATTTTCTATTTTTGTCTTGCTTGTGTGGTGTAAGGGGGCTGCCAGAGACTATGGACCCTATGCTTACCTCATTGAGAGAGAGAAGCGAGAGAGAGAAGTGTCCTTTACCTCTTGAGGTAGTAATTATCATTGGTCTTTCCCCCCTCCACCACCTGTTGTGTTCATAATATTTGTTTTGTTTCTCTTTTCCTATGGCTGGACAGGAGCTGTGGGCTAAAGCAGGAGGCAGACGGACTTTGGTGGTGGAACCTCTTTCACTTGCCCTGCAGTCTAGAGCACGTTGGGTGTGATTGAGGTGTGCGGTGTGATCACGTGTGGTGTGTAGTGTAGGAGATTCCTTTACTTCCATATTTTCTGCTGCCGTGGTAAGCCCTCAGCCCTGTTCCTTCCTGCCGTGGTTGTCTTTATAAATTATAAATGGACCCATAGAGTATTAAATGTGATGTGGCTAATCATTTTATACTAACTGTGTCTGTCTCAGAACGTGGCTTGTCCCGTGTGGAAACTTTTGTAAACAACTGCTAATAAAATTGACTAAGTGTTGGAAGTACGTCTCTGGTCTCCAAGTGTGTTCGAACCAGGGTGTCTTTCTTTCTGGGCCTTAAGTGCCCGTTATATTTCCTAGGGGTGAAATTCCCTTAGGTGGCGTCGTCGAGCAACTTAAACAAACTAAACCACAAACGTCCACTCCGTACGGTGGCCGAGAAGTGCAAAACAAATTAACATTTTAGAAAACAAAATGACAAAAAAACAAAAACAAATTTACAACAAAACAAAAACAAATTTACAAGAGCTGAAACACTTTTACCAATGCCGAAACAAATTTACAAACAACAGGTCTGATGGAAAGGGTAGGTACCATACACAGGAAGTGCTTGTTGCTTACATGCTGTCAATCAAACTGTTTCTCAGGGGTGAAGTGAACAGAGTTTGTGATGGTAAAGCTAAACAATAGTGATGTGCAGATGAAGCCTCATTAAAGTTTCTGAAGCTTTTTCCTGATTGTGCTAAAAATACCTGAGTGGTGTGGGGGGGGGGGCACCTATAAAAAAATATAACGGGTCTTACACCGTCATGAGAACATTATCAAAATGTTTTATTTAGGGTGTTTAACATTTATTATTTTCATTCTTTATAATAATAAGTCAGAACCATATTTTAGGCAGAACAACACACTCTGCCCACTGCGCTACTCATACAGCGGTGTATTAAACAGGTTGTTATGCTGATATAACCTGTGCACACACACACCGTTACTAAGAATAAAAGCGAATACTACTTAATATACTAAACAAACGCTTTCTAATTCCCACGGTAGCAGCAGTTTCCTTCTGTTTCATACATATCACCCTGTCTCCCATTGATAAGAATACGGAACAAAGTGCGTCCTGTTTCAGTTCAATACTGAACGCAGCGTTTAGTCTCCAAATAAAGAACGATTCTGTATTTTACGGGATTTCTATCAGAACCAGCATGAACTTATTCAGCAGTTTGAGCTACAGTAGCTCGTCTGTCAGCCTTCGCTCCCCAAGTGCACCAGTGAGCCTTGGACCTTCCTTGGACCACTTTTGATAGATACGGACCACTGCAGACCGGGAACACCCCACAAGAGCTGCAGTTTTGGAGATGCTCTGACCCAGTCGTCTAGCCATCACAATCTGTCCCTCGTCAAACTCACTCAGATTCTTACACTCGCCCATTTTTTCTGCTTCTAACATCAAGGTAAGCGACCACACACACTCGACCATCCACGTGATGTATAAAAGAAAACCTGATCCATCAGACCAGGCCACCTACTTCCATCGCTCTGTGGTCCAGTTGTTGGAGCTTTCGGCAAAGGACGGGTCAGCATGGGCACCCTGACTGGTCTGCAGCTATGTAGCCCCAAACACAACAAACTGAGATGCTCTGTGTATCCTGACACCTTTCTATCAGAACCAGCATGAACTTCTTCAGCAATACAAAATGCAGCGTCAGTCACTGTGTAGCTGTTGTACATGTCTGTGTGTACAGTGTTTCACTTGTGTACTGGACACACACACACACACACACACACACATGCAGTCTGTAAAAAATCCACAACACGAAGTCGATGCATTTTTAACATTTTATTAAAACATTTTCTTTAATGCCTCAATCATAACCAGGTTTAATGAAGGGATCAGGGTCACTGCAGGTCACTGGAGTTTTTACACCAAACTGGTCCTACTGTGTCTACATGGACGTCCCTGTGTGAACAATCACGCTGGAAACTGTTGCAACACAGTTAGAATCATTTTATTATTATTATAAAACTTTTAGCATCGAGTGTGGTTACAACCTTATTAAGGTTATATTTTGTATTTTTACTGTCCCGGGTCAATGTGACCACTCCTCCACCCCCCACTATGGGGACCAGTACTGTTTATACACTCGATTTATTTATTTCAGGTCAGTGGGATATCTCCACCACCCCTGTTGATCTGCCGAGGGCGACAGTGGCAGAGAAAAACTCTCCTAAAATTACAGGAAGGAACTTTGAGAGGAACCAGACTCGACAGGAACCTCCATCCTCCTCAGGTGGCCTGGAGAAGCATTTAAATAAATTAAAATGAAACAATATTTATAGTCTTTTATTCTGCACACTGTTGTCACAAATTGATGATTGTTGTTAATTTATGTTTTTAATCATTTAGGTCCCGGGTCAGTGTGACCACTCCACCACCCCGCCACTATGGCGACCGATATTTATCTTTGTACACAACATTTTCAAAAATGTAAGTTTAGATATAATTTTAATTGTTTTTGGCCCCGAGCAAAGTGACCACTCCACCGCTTTGTGCTCCAGGCATCAATATTTATTAATTTTTTTTGCACACAATTGTCATAGGTTTATGTTTTGTTGTTTTTTGTCCAGAGCACAGTGACCACTCCACCGCTTTGTGCTCTATATTTCATTTTTTTGTACACAATTGTGGTAAGATTTATGTTTTTAATAATTTACGTCCCGGGTCAATGTGACCACTCCACCACCCCGCCACTATGGCGACAAAATTTTATCTTTGTACACAACATTTTAATTATTTTTGTGCTCTGTGGCCAATAGCAGAGTGACCACTCCACTACTTTGTGCTCTGGGGACCAATATTGAATTTATTTTGCACACAATTGTTGCACATGAATGTTTCCCCGAGCACTTTTGCACAGTGTTGTGACCACTTCACCACTTTTGTGCAGAATTGTTGTCAATTTTTTTAGCTCCACGTTTTCCAATATGTGGAGCAACATTTCTTTTAATTTAAAGCTTCTTGGTGAACCATCTTATCTTCCACCACTTTTTAGTTTTTCTCTCATTCTGATCCTCCTTCTTTTTCTCTGCTTTCTTACACTCCTTCTCTATTTCCTTCCACTCTTTCTCCTCCTGCTTCTTTCTTTCTTTCATTTCTGTCTCACTCATGTTCCTTAGCTGTTTTTGCTTCAGCTCCTGGAGCATCTTCTGCTTCAGAGCAGCCTGGTTCACCATCATGGAGACATGCAGCTCTTCATTAGTTTGAAGCTGCAGCTCTAGATAGGATCTCTCCATCTCCCTGTTTAGCTCCAGGTTCTTTTTCTTCTCTGACCATTTCCTCTCTTTTCTGCAGATTAGGTTGGAGAACCACGACTTGTTTCTATTCCCTCCCTCAGTCTCATTCTTCGTTTCTGTCTGGCCTTGCTTTTCTTTTTGTAGTTGTGCGGTCACTTGGGGATCATTGATTTGTTGAAGCAGCTCTTGGTTTTTCTTTTCTGCTTTTATTTTTTCGCCCACCATCCAAGTCCAGACTGGTCCCAGCTTCTTTATAATTTTTATCTGGGACTCTGGTTTTGGGTCTGGACTGTGACAGGCGGTGAGCTTCTCAATCTTTGATCTTAATGATTTAATTAGCAGGAACTGATCACGCTGCTTCTTCTCTTCCTCTTTTTCAGCTTCTTTAATAGCTGGGTCCATCCCCTTTCTCAGGGTTTTTCTCATAGCCTTGTCCCTCTTCCTCTCAATGCCCATCAGCTCTTCTAATTCCTCTTTTTCAGTTTCAAGCTCTTGGATCTTTCTTGCCAAATCCTTATTCTCGTTCCTCATCATTTTTATCAGTCTGCGCTTGTTCTGCTGCTTCGGAGGCCCACAAGTCATGTGCTCTCCCCAGTTTATCTTGGTCTCATCAATGATGTCCACTGTGCACAGACCCGGTCCTATGTCTTCATTATAGTCCTGTGTCTTTTTTTCCATATCCTCTATTTTTTCTGACATTAGCCCACAAGTCGTGCTCTCACCCCAGTTAATCTTGGACTCATCTATGATGTCCAGTGTGCACTGACCCTGCCCTATGTCCTTATTAAACACTTGCATGGTGTTTTCCATGTCCTCAATTTCTTTTGGCCAATTTTCCAGGTTCTCTCCCCTGTCAGTCTGGATGCACTGACCCTGTTCTCTATCTTCACCAGTCTCCTGCATCTGGCTTTCCAGTTCCTCAATCTCAATAACAATCATGTCCATCACATCCCTCTCTTTTCTCAGCTGCTTTTGAGCCCAGTAGTTCAGGTGCTCTCCCCAGTCAGGCTCCATGATTTCCAGTGCGCTCGTACCCGGTCCTGTTGGTCCCGTCACCTGTATTAGCTGCAGTAGAAGCGCTGAGTAGAATCTCACACCGAGCTCTGAGCTGCTGAAGTGAAGCGCCTGTATTTATACTCTCTCTCCAGTGACGTCACAATACCAACCGGCCCGCATCGTTACGTCATTTGGTTATAAGACGTCACTCGCGTTGGCCCCGCCCCCTCCCTCCCGCGCCCCTCCCACACGCACTCACGTTCACTCTCATTATATATTAAAGGAACAGACCGTATAAAGCTGATGCGTTTACTTTAATGCATTTTATTATTAATACAGTCAAGTGTGTTTAAGACATCATATAAACTCCTGGTTCAGTATGAAGCACATCTCACTATAAATATATTAGATTATCTTTACTCCAGAAATATTCTGGACTGATTTGTTTATGATCTTGTTTGTGCAGCTGCTTCTGCTTCCTCATGTTTAAACTGTGGGAGAAATCAGCTCATCATTCTCTTCATTAATATTCCCCTCATTTGTGTTATTTCTGATGAGGTTTTAATATGTGTCAGGGCTCGATACCTTTCAAACACTGTTTCATGCAACAAATAAATCAGGGGATCAGAATTTTAATTAGCAATATTAATTAAGATCTAATAAAGCACATCAGAACCTGGAATTGAGGAGATCCTGATGCCCAAGTGATAATAGGAAAATCTCCCACGTTCATTTTAGTGCTCCTGCTATTTCTTTTAAATAGAAAATCTGTGAATCTAACTACCCATAATGCCTGTCTGAAAAGTGGTCGCACACCAAGGGTTCCACATATTCCTGCACGTCTTATAAAGAACTTAAACAGCATTGAGCTCCACAAGTGTTGTTCAGACTGTAGGGTGGCTCCTCCTGGTGGATACACAGGAACTGCTGGGGTGGTAGATACAGAAATGCATATTTCTTAAAATAAAGCAATAAATACACAATTTTAATCACGTATTATCATCTTTAATTTATCAAACATGAATGAAGTCATTCATTTTGAATTGCATTCAGAAAGTGGAACTTATTATGTATTTGTATTATGTATCAGTGCTTGTAACTTCCATTGTGTTCATTTGTATTCCTGGGTAAGGTAGGCTACTGGTTGAAGTATATTTTTTGCTGTAACTTGTTTTAGAATAACTTGTTTTAGAATCTATCTTTGCAACTTTGATTATTAACTTGCTTAACTGTGCTAGAATTTAACTATTTGTAAAAAACTAAGCTAGTCTGTGGCTGCATTAATCTGTGTTTTGCTGATTGGTTAAAGTGGTTTCAGGTGTCTTATGGTTAGAGGCCTAGTTGTGAATTGAGGGGCAGGGCTAAGCTTAGTATAAAATTAAATCTCGCTGGTCTTCTCTATCACTAGGTTTTAATGACTGTCTGGATTGTTTAATCTATCTAACTTTTTTTTTTACTAAACTAAACTAACTTTGGGTAAGTACTATCAGTCTCTGACATTGTTTAATCTATCAAACTTTTCTCAGCATGTGCTACTCAATCATTCCTGTGCTTATATCTCACAGACCCCGCAGACATCAGAAGTCACATTACAGGAACAGCAACGCCAGCAACCTCTGCAACAGACTCAAACAGTGGTGGTAGGTGGGGTCTGGAACTGTCAATCAGCCGTCCAAAAAGCTGACTTCATCTCAGCTTTTGCACTTTCTCACAGCCTTGACTTCCTGGCACTGACTGAGACATGGATCACCACCGAGAACTCAGCAACACCAGCAGCCTTATCCTCTGCCTACACCTTCTCTCATACACCGAGAGGATCTGGTAGGGGTGGTGGTACAGGTTTGCTCTTGACCAGGAAATGGCAATTCACTACTGTGAATGTTTCTCACCTTAACATTTCATCTTTCGAATTTCATGCTATTACTGTTACTTTTCCAATTACGCTTCATATCATTGTCATTTACAGACCACCTGGCTCATTGGGAGACTTCATAGAAGAGCTGGACGTTCTTCTGAGTTTCTTCCCTTCAGATGGAACTCCTCTGACTCTCCTTGGTGACTTTAATCTCCCTACAGACAAACTTCAGTCCTCCTGTCTTCTTCCTCTTCTTTCATCTTTCGACCTCCTCTTTAACCACAGCCCTCCGACACACAAAGGAGGCAATCTTCTGGACCTGGTCTTCAGCCGTCCAGCTTCTGTTCTGGACCTCACCGTCACCCCACTTCACCTCTCTGACCATCACTTTGTGTCCTTCTCTCTCTGTCTCCCAACTCTTCCTACTTCCAACCACACTTTCACCCTTACAACACGCCCCAATCTTCACTCTTTATCTTCCTCCCTGCTGATCTCCAACATCCTAACTTCACTACCTAACCCTGACATGCTTGCTACCCTTCCACTCAACTCTGCAACTAATACTCTACTCTCTTCTCTTTCAACATCCCTCGATCAGCTCTGTCCTCTTACCCTCAAACGAGGAAAACCTTCTCACCCTGCTCCTTGGCTTTCAGATGCATTGCGCAACAGCAGAAGAGAATTAAGGGCAGCTGAGAGAAAGTGGAGGAAATCTAAGCTGTGTGGCTCTCCACTCCTACCACGATCTGCTGTCCAGGTTCTCATCCGACGTGACTGCTGCAAAAACATATTTTTACAAAACCAAGCTTGAACAATCTGCTGCTGACCCACGTAAGCTTCATGCTATCTTTTCCTCTCTTCTAAACCCTCCTCCTCCTCCCCCTTCTGCCTCTCTCACTGCTACTGACTTTTCAACATTCTTTCAGGACAAGATCGACAAAATCAATCAATCCTTCTCTCCGACTGACCCACTTTCAACTGACCCTCAACCCACCAACACACTCACCAGACTCACCCCACTCACCATGGATGAGGTTACACAGCTCCTCTCATCCAGCAATCCCACTACATGCACACTCAACCCTATATTATCCACCATCTTTAAAGAAATCTCACAGGACCTAATCCCCTTCATCACACCCATCATCAACAACTCCCTGACATCAGGTGCTGTCCCTACTGCTTTTAAGAAGGCTCAGGTCATTCCCCTTCTTAAGAAACCTACACTAGACACTACAGACATCAACAACTACAGACCTGTCTCACTCCTCTCTTTTCTATCCAAAATTCTTGAACGTGCTGTCTATAACCAACTATCTGCCTTTCTCACTCAGAATGACCTCCACGATCCGTACCAGTCTGGCCTCAAGGCAGCGCATTCTACGGAAACAGCACTTGTAGCTGTTACTGAGAAGCTTCATGCAGCCAAAGCAGCCAAACTGTCATCTGTCCTTATTCTTCTTGACCTCTCTGCAGCCTTCGACACCGTGAATCACAGCATTCTCTTGTCCACACTCTCAAACCTTGGTGTAACAGGTTCAGCATGGCAATGGATGGCCTCCTACCTCGAAGGGCGCTCCTACCAAGTGTCATGGAGGGGATCCATATCTCCCCCATGCACTCTCTCAACCGGTGTTCCTCAGGGCTCTGTACTTGGCCCACTTCTTTTCTCATCTACACCCGCTCTCTGGGTAAGGTCATAGCCTCCCATGGCTTCTCCTACCACTCCTATGCAGATGACACCCAGCTTGTTCTGTCATTTCCTCCTTCAGACACGCAAGTCTCAGCTCGCATCTCAGCATGTCTGCGAGATATCTCACAATGGATGTCAGCTCATCATCTAAAACTTAATCCCAGCAAGACAGAGGTGTTGCTTATTCCTGGAGATCAGTCTCCAACCCAGGACCTAGTCATTTCTCTGGATGACTCCCAGATCAGACCATCTGATAAGGTAAGAAGTCTTGGTGCTGTCCTGGATAACCAGCTGACCTTCTCTCCTTATATAGCCAACATGACAAGATCGTGCCGGTTCCTCCTGTACAACATCAGGAAGATTCGACCATTTCTCTCCAGGGAAGCTACCCAGATTCTGGTGCAATCACTTGTAATCTCACGGTTGGACTACTGCAACTCCCTTCTGGCAGGAGCTCCCATGTCAACTATTAAACCCTTACAGCTCATTCAAAATGCAGCTGCCCGTCTGGTTTTTAACCAACCTAAACACTAACACATCACCCCACTGCTGCCACATTATCGCCACATCACCCCACTGCTGCGTTCTCTTCACCGACTTCCTGTAGCTGCACGCATTCAGTTTAAAACACTGACGCTCGCCTACAAAATGGACCAGCCCCAAGCTACCTTCGTGGTCTAATCAAACCCCGCTCTGTACCACGCAACCTCCGAGCCACCAGTCTCGCTCGACTTGAGCCTCCATCCAGGACTAAAGGAAGACAAGCATCAAGGCTCTTCTCTGTTCTAGCGCCCAAGTGGTGGAATGCACTTCCTCTGTCTGTCCGAACATCTGAGTCTCTTGCTGTCTTTAAAAAGCGATTAAAAACCCACCTTTTTATGAAGCACTTAAGCTGACTTGTACTTATTTACTAACATCTTGTTCCATCCTTTTCCATTTCCAAAAAAAAAAACCCCAAAAAAAACCACTTTGGTTCTAACAGGTTTTAGCAGATTTGTGTTCTTCGACTGTTGTTTACCTAAACTTGAGAAATGAAATGTTCACTTTGGAAGCACTTCTGTAAGTCGCTCTGGATAAGAGCGAATGCTAAATGCTGAAAATGAAAATGTTAATGTATTCATAAAAGGGAGAATAAGGGGGGGAAATGCATAAAGATATATATATATATAAAGATAAAGATATAGTAAAGATAAAAATGACATTGTGTTATTTAGTTTATTAATCAAAACAAAGTTACATTAGATTACAGTAGTGTTTTAGCAAACTCACACATTCACACATCACTAAAAGGTTTAGTCAGTGATGGAATGTACATGCTTTATTTTTCTCTTAACACATAAAAAGAAATTGAATCCAAATTCCTGATAGAGACTGAAGATTTTTTATGATCAACTTGTAAACAAATCTACTGCAGTTAAGGTCAGTAAGGAAAGTGTTAGTGTTAAAGCTTGATGATGAATTTGTACCCAGTACAAGATTATTCATTCCAAGTTACAATGGGAATTTAAAGGAAAGCCTGAACGCCATGATAACGTGTAGTGTTATAAAATAGATCCTAATATATAATGATAAAGAATAAAGAGATTTGAGATTTTGATAATGTTCTGAACAAGAAATATTTTTACGGTGGCTGGGTAGCGCTGTCGCCTCATAGCAAGAAGGTCCTGGGTTCGACCCCTAGATGAAGCAATCCGGGTCCTTTCTGTGTGGAGTTTGCATGTTCTCCCCGTGCCTGTGTGGGTTTCCTCCGGGAGCTCCGGTTTCCTCCCACAGTCCAAAGACGTGCAAGTGAGGTGAACCGGAGATACAAAATTGTCCATGACTGTGTTCGATATAACCTTGTGAAATGATGGATCATGGGTAACCAGTAACTACCGTTCCTGTCATGAATGTAACCACAGTGTAAAACATGATGTTAAAATCCTAATAAATAAATAAATCAATAATAGTCCAACCAAAGTTTGTTAGCACTGAAAAAGTTTTACTTACATAACCAGTAAAAGGCAACAAATAGTTCATTGTACAACTTTAGTCAATTTTATAAAACAAAAGATTGAAAATATCTAAATAGCCGGCAGGTCAAATGACATAAAACCACACAGTGTCATTAGTCAACATGTCTGAAAATACATAGATAGAGTTCATCATCAAATGTATTAATTTAAAAGAAAAACAATTTTAAAATATTATAAAATATACAAACCCAGCAAATAACTGCACCAGCTGAGCGGTTCTACAAATGTAGCACTATATAGTTGGGGCCAGTGATAGCTCAGTGGTTAAGGTACTGGACTAGTAAACAGAAGGTTGCCGGTTCAAGCCCCACCACCACCAAGTTGCCACTGTTGGGTCCCTGAGCAAGGCCCTTAACCCTCAATTGCTCATCATGTTCCGCTCATTGTGTAAGTCGCTTTGGATAAAAGCGTCTGCTAAATGCTGAAAATGTAAATGTTAATGTAAAATGTCTCAGCTAATCGACTCTAGTGAAGACCAAGAGTCACAATATTGCTTTAATAGACTATTTTTTATTCTTAAAATCCCAGCGTTTGTGTGTGAGGGTGGAGGGTGTGGTGTGAGGTGTGGTCTGGGGTTATGGGAGGGATGGTCACTCCCAGTATAGCTTAAAAAAAAACTAGCTTATTACTGATTTGCATGTTGTGAAAGTATTGTTACCAATATTTCTAGCTCAAAAAAAATTGGGACAGTATAAAAAAATGCAAACGCAGTGTTTCTTACATTTACATCGACTCTTATTTCATCTTATATAAACCCAAAATATTTTATGTTTCGTCTGGTCAACTTCATTTCAATACATACACATACAACACCCAACTCCCAACTCCTTTGTCCATCTTCACTGCAACCTTCACCCACCACAGTTTGATGCTTTACACCTCCACTTTCAACACCCAGCACCCAAGCCTGCTCTCTATCGTTCACCAGAGATCAAGTGAGGAGGAAACTGAGGAAAATGAAGGTGAGGAAGGCTGCAGGCCCTGATGGCATCCACCTCGGGCTTCTGAGACACTGTGCAGACCAGCTGTGTGGGATAGTCCAGGTCATCTTTAACCTAAGCCTGAAACAAGACTGCACATTCCATTGAGTTAAATGGATATAGACCAGTGGCACTGACCTCTCATCTGATGAAGGACATGGAGCGACTTGTTCTGGACTATCTCCGCCCACTGGTTAAACCAGTGATGAATCTGTTACAGTTTGCCTACCAGCCAGGCATTGGGGTGGATGATCCAATCATCTACCTTCTTCGAAGGTCCCTCTCTCATGTCGACAGGGCAGGAAGCACTGTGAGGATCATGTTCTTCGACTTATCTAGTGCATTCAACACCATCAGGCCCACTATACTGAGGAACAAGATGGAGAGTGCTGCGGTGGATCATCAACTCACCACATGGACAATGGACTATTTAACAAACAGACCACAGTATGTGCAGCTTAAGGACTGCGTTTCGGACACAATCCTCTGCAGCACTGGTGCTCCACAAGGGACAGTCCTGGCCCCATTCCTCTTCACCCTCTACACCTCGGACTTCACCTACAATACAACAACCTGTCACCTTCAGAGGTTCTCCGATGACTCGGCTGTTGTTGGCTACATCCTGGATGGAGAAGACAGCGAGTATAGGGAACTCACCAAGAACTTTGTAGACTGGTGTGGACAGAATTACCTCGAGATCAACACCAGCAAGACAAAAAAGCTGCTGGTGGACTTTTGTAGGTCTAAACCACATCCACTGAAACCGGTGAGCATCCAGGGATGGAATATGGCGATCGTTAACTCCTATCTTAACTCCGGTCTTTTGGAATACAGGGGGCCCTTCTCAGCTCTTTTTATGACTCGGTGGTGGCATCAGCCATTTTCTATGGTGTTATCTGCTGGGGCAGCATCATGACAGCAGCAGACAGGAAGAAACTGGACAAACTGATCAGAAAGGTGAGTTCTGTCCTGGGCTGCACCCTGGACTTAGTGGAAGCAGTGGGGGAGAGAAGGATGATGGTCAAGCTTTCATCTTTAATGGAGAACACCGATCCCCCACTGCATGAGACTGTGGCAGCACTGGGCAGCTCCTTCAGCGACAGATACCGCAGCTCCTTTCTACCTTCTGCTGTCAGGCTATACAACCAGCACCGCCCCAAACGCAGATAATCATTTCTATCACAATAATTCACATGGTTTTTAATATTCTCTGAAGTGCAATAACTTCTTAAAATATGTGCAATACCTGCTGTACCGACTGTACTATCTGCAGTACATTTTAATACCTGTGCAATATTTGGTTAACTTTCTTGAAAATACTGTTTATATTTACATATTCTTACTTTTTTACTTTTTAATATATGTGTACACACTTTGTATTTTTAATTTTTATATCCTTGAAAGCTGCTGTAACACTGCAAATTTCCCCCGTGGGATAATAAAAGGCTATTTTATCTTATCTTACATGCATTTTACTCCCCGTGTTTGCGTGGGTTTCCTCCGGGAGCTCCGGTTTCCTCCCACAGTCCAAAGACGTGCAAGTGAGGTGAATTGGAGATACAAAATTGTCCATGACTGTGTTCGATATAACCTTGTGAACTGATGAACCTTGTGTGATGAGTAACTACCGTTTCTGTCATGAATGTAACCACAGTGTAAAACATGACGTTAAAATCCTAATAAAACAAACTAAAACATGAATTTTAAGCCTACAACACATTCTTAAACAAGTGTGAACAGGGCTAGTAATAAGGTAAAAATAAAAACTAAATAATGGCATGATTTAATAGCTGATTATAATCATGAATGGGCACAAATCATGTTCAGATGGAAGGAAGAAAATAGGTGGATTGTTAAGGTGGTTTTCAGGCTTAAAAGAACAATCTTTATATTTTTTTAAAATAACCGAATCCGTTTGTACTAACAGCATTTACTTTTACTTCTACTTTTAATCTTTAAGTACATTTAATATCAGAAAATCACTTTTAATATTTAAGTACATTTTATATCAGAAAATCACTTTTAATATTTAAGTACATTTAATATCAGAAAATCACTTTTAATATTTAAGTACATTTTATATCAGAAAATCACTTTTAATATTTAAGTACATTTTATATCAGAAAATCACTTTTAATATTTAAGTACATTTTATATCAGAAAATCACTTTTAATATTTAAGTACATTTTATATCAGAAAATCACTTTTGATACTTAAGTACATTAAATATCAGATCCTTTTAGACTTTTACTCAAGTAATCTTCTAACAGGTGACTTTTACTTCTATCAGAGTAAATTTAAAAGATACTTTTACTCAAGTATGGACTTCAGGTACTGTATACACCACTTGTTTCACTTGTGTACTGGACGTGTAAGGAATTAATGTGTGTGTGAAGGAATAGGGTTCATATTTACATCACACAAACACAAACACACACACACACACACACACACACACACACACAGTCTGTAAAAAATCCACAACACGAAGTCGATGCATTTTTAACATTTTATTAAAACATTTTCTTTAATGCCTCAATCATAACCAGGTTTTAATGAAGGGATCAGGGTCACTGCAGGTCACTGGACTTTCTACACCAAACTGGTCCTACTGTGTCTACAGTCTACAGTGTGGTTACAGTTTTTATCAATGTGACCAAACCCCCGCCACCCACTATGGGGACCAGTACTGTTTATACACTCGATTACTAAATAAAGTATTTATTTATTTCAGGTCAGTGGGATATCTCCACCACCCCTGTTGATCTGCCGAGGGCGACAGTGACAAAGAAAAACTCTCCTAAAATTACAGGAAGGAACTTTGAGAGGAACCAGACTCGACAGGAACCTCCATCCCCCTCAGGTGACCTGGAGAATCATTTAAATAAATTAAAATGAAACAATATTTATAGTCTTTTATTCTGCACACTGTTGTCACAAATTGATGATTGTTGTTAATTTATGTTTTTAATCATTTAGGTCCCGGGTCAGTGTGACCACTCCACCACCCCGCCACTATGGCGACCGATATTTATCTTTGCTCACAACATTTTTGCTCTCGGGGCCAATATATATATATATATATAAAGTGCAATATTTTAATATTTTATATTTATGTTTTGTTTAGTTTCTTTTTTTGGCCAGAGCAAAGTGACCACTCCACCACTATATTTATTTTTTTCTGTACCCAGTTGTGGTAAAATGGATGTTTTAAATAATTTAGGTCCCGGGTCAATGTGACCACTCCACCACCCCGCCACTATGGCGACCAAATTTTATCTTTGTACTCAACATTTTAATTATTTTTGTGCTCTGTGGCCAATAGCAGAGTGACCACTCCACTACTTTGTGCTCTGGGGGTCAATATTTAATTTTTTTTGCACACAATTGTTGCACATGACTGTTTCCCCGAGCACTTTTGCACAGTGTTGTGACCACTTCACCACTTTTGTGCAGAATTGTTGCCAATTTTTTAGCTCCACGTCTCCCAATATGTGGAGAAACATTTCTTTTAATTTAAAGCTTCTTGGTGAACCATCTTATCTTCCACCACTTTTTAGTTTTTCTCTCATTCACCATCATGGAGACATGCAGCTCTTCATTAGTTTGAAGCTGCAGCTCTAGATAGGATCTCTCCATCTCCCTGTTTAGCTCCAGGTTCTTTTTCTCCTCTGACCATTTCTTCTCTTTTTTACGGATTAGGTTGGAGAACCACGACTTCTTCCTATTTCCTCCCTCAGTCTCACTCTCCATTTCTGTTTGGCTTTGCGTTTCTTTACACAGTTGTGCGGTCACTTGGAGATCATTGACCTGTTTAAGCAGCTCTTGGTTTTTCTTCTCTGCCTTTATTTTGTCGTCCGAGTCCAGACTGGTCCCAGCTTCTTTGTGATTTTCATCTGGGACTCTGGTTTTGGGTCTGGACTGTGACGAGCCGTGAGCTTCTCAATCTTTAGCCTTAATGACTTGATTAGCAGGACCTGATCACGCTGCTTCTTCTCTTCCTCTTTTTCAGCTTCTTTAATAGCTGGGTCCATCCCCTTTCTCAGAGTTTTTCTCACAGCCTTGTCCCTCTTCCTCTCAATGCTCATCAGCTCTTCTAATTCCTCTTTTTCATTCTCAAGCTCTTGGATCTTTCTTACCAAATCCTTATTCTCTTTCCTCATCATTTTCATCATTCTGTTCTTGTTCTGCTGCTTCGGAGGCCCACAAGTCATGTGCTCTCCCCAGTTTATCTCTGTCTCATCAATGGTTTCCACTGTGCACAGACCCTGACCTATGTTTTCATTATAGTCCTGTATCGTGTTTTCCATGTCCTCAGTTTCCATCATATCTCTGTCTTTTTGCAGTTGCTTTGGAAGCCCACAAGTCGTGCTCTCTACCCAGTTAATCCTAGTGTCATTGATGATTTCAGGTTTCCACTGACCCATCATATCTTTCTCTTTCTGCAGCTGCCATTGACCCCAGTAGTCCGAGTGCTCTACCCTATCAATCTTGGTCTCATCGATGATGTCCAGTGTGCCTTGACTCTGTCCTGTGTCTTTATCAGACTTTTGTATCTGGCTTTCCAAATCCTCAATCTCTATTATTATCATTTCCATCACATCTCTGTCTTTTTGCAGTTGCTTCAGAGGCCCACAAGTCGTGCACTCTACCCTATCAATCTTGGTCTCATTGATAGTTTCTAGTCTGCACTGACCCTCTCCTATGACTTAATTAAACTCTTGTATCTTGTTTTTCATATCCTCAAATTTTTCTGTCATCATTTCCATCATATATTTCTCTAGAAGCCCACAAGTCGTGCTCTCTCCCCAGTTAATCTTGGACTCATCGATGATGTCCAGTGTGCACTGACCCTGTCCTATGTCTTTATTAAACTCTTGTATTCTGCTTTCCATGTCCTCAATTTCTTTTGGCCAATTTTCCAGGTTCTCTCCCCTGTCAGTCTGGATGCACTGACCCTGTCCTCTATCTTCACCAGTCTCCTGCATCTGGCTTTCCAGTTCCTCAATCTCAATAACAATCATGTCCATCACATCCCTCTCTTTTCTCAGCTGCTTTTGAGCCCAGTGGTTCAGGTGCTCTCCCCAGTCAGGCTCCATGATTTCCAGTGCGCTCGTACCCGGTCCTGTTGGTCCCGTCACCTGTATTAGCTGCAGTAGAAGCGCTGAGTAGAATCTCACACCGAGCTCTGACCTGCTGAAGTGAAGCGCCTGTATTTATACTCTCTCTCCAGTGACGTCACAACACCAACCGGCCCGCATCGTGACGTCATTTGGTTATAAGACGTCACTCGCGTTACCCAGGTATTGCAGACTGGCCCCACGTCGTCTCGAATCCAGCAACCGATGGACAGCATAAACAGCTGTCCCATCAACGATCACCGGAGGTGGAGGAGTCTCACCAGACATGGTCTCGTTCAGTGGACCTGTGACAACCGGTTTCAGGAGAGATACATGAAAAGAATTTGACATACGAGAATGCCCAGGTAAATCCAATTTATATGTGACATCATTAATACGTTTTAAAATTTTATATGGACCAATGTATTTGGGTGATAATTTTTTACTCCCCTCTGAGATCCTGAAGTCTTGTGTTGACAGCCACACCCGGTCTCCTGGTTGATAGGTGGGAGTATTTCCTTGATGGCGATCTGCTTGATTCTTTTGCCGTCGCAATACGGTTTCTATGCGTTGATGCGTCTGCTCCCATACCTCCTCACTACGCCTCATCCAGTCATCCACAGCGGGTACATCCGATGTAGTTCCACATCAAGGCATTACAGGAGGTTGATACCCTAGAAAACACTGAAAAGGAGTCATCCCTGTGGTAGAACTAGTTAGAGAGTTCTGAGCAATCTCAGTCCATGGAAGAAAACGGGCCCAGTCTCTCGGATTCTTAAAACAATACAGTCTCAGAAATGTACCCAGTTCCTGATTCATCCTTTCACACTGTCCATTGGACTCGGGATGATAACCTGAAGTCAGACTAATCGAAACACCTAATTGTTCAAAGAAGGCCGACCAAACTTGGGACGTGAATTGGGACCCTCTATCTGACAGAATCTCCTCAGGAAAACATAATTGAACGAGGCTTCAGCAGTCTGAAAAGCAGTGGATAAGGATGGAAAAGGTAAAAACCTCACCCCTCGTGAAAATCTGTCAATGATTGTGAGAATAGTAGTATATGACTGAGAAGGTGGGAGGTCAGTAATAAAGTCAATAGCTAAATGAGACCACGGACGTGCTGGAAACGGTAATGGTACCAATTTCCCAACGGGCAGTGTTTTAGGCGTCTTAGATTGCGAACAGACAGAACAAGATGATACGAACCTATGTACTGTATATCACTAAACATATTCTCCCACCAGTATCTATTAGCTAGAAGTTGTTGGGTACGAGTCTCACCAGGGTGACCAGATGAGATAGATGAATGGGCCCAGACAATAAGTCGATCACGATACGGACTAGGAACATACAGCTGATTAGGTGGGCATTGAGCAGGTATTTCAATCTCTTTTAATATTCCTTCAATTTTATCGTCGATTTCCCAACGAATAGAAGACACTACCACACCAGGTCGGAGTATAGTTTCAGATGAAGAGCTATGAGATGTTTCATCAACATACATTCGAGAAAGAGCATCTGCTTTGCCATTTCGAGAACCTGGTGTGTATGAAAAAAATAAGGACCAACGAGCTTGGCGAGGATCTAGTCGTTTTGCTGATTGCAAGTATTCCAAATTGTTATGATCTGTAAGGACTAAAAATGGATGATTAGCTCCCTCTAGCCAATGTCTCCATTCTTCGAATGCTAATTTCATGGCCAGAAGTTTCTCCATCTCCGATCCCATAATTTTGTTCTGTGGGTGTAAGTTTATGTGAATAAAATGCTATGGGATGTAATTTCGGGGGATTACCTTGCCTTTGTGAGAGAACTGCATCCACCTCTACTAGAAAAGGTTGACTAGGATTGGGATGTGCGAGTATAGGAGCTGAGGTGAAAGCCTGTTTGAGGCTCAGGAAAGCCTGTTCGGCTTCACAATACCATACGGGATTTTTAGTAGCGCCCTTAAGTCCGGGGAGCTGCCAAGCTACTAAAATTAGGGATAAAACGACAGTAGAAACTGGCAAATTCTAAGAACTTCTGCAGCTCTTTAACAGTTTTCGGAGTGGGCCAACTGACCACTGCATCTACCTTGTGATCATCCATGGTAATACCTGTGGGGCTTATTATATAACCAAGAAAGGTAGTAGAGGAAAGATGAAACTCACATTTCTCTCCTTTGATGTACAGCTGGTTCTCTAGTAGTCTAGAAAGAACTTGACGGCCATGAGAAATACTGTCAGAAAAAACAAGAATATCATCAATATAGGCTATGACAAACCGACCAATCATATCACGCAGAACATCACTGATGAATGCTTGGAAGACAGAAGGGGCGTTACTAATGCCAAGTTCAGGTTCACACTACACGACTGGATCTCTTGCACTCGGGAGTCCTTCAGTCGGTGTGTAATTCACACTACACGACTGATCGGTGATAGGGGGTTTCACACTACACGATCCATCACCAACTGGAATCGCAGGCGAGCTTCTCTGGTCTCCCTTTTTTTTTCTTGACGAGGGAGTTTAATGATACCACGTCCAAAAATGCACGTCAACAAGTAGCGAGAGATCAAAGTTGTTTGTGGTCTGATGTGCAGCGTAAAATCAAAGAGGGAAAATTAATGAATCTGAGTGGATTTGGCAACACCAACAGTATATGGCTTGTTCTGTAGTAAGTTGGAGGTTAATTAATAATTTTGCAATGCAGTGTTGTGTTATGTTTTGTAGAGAACGATCAAGTCAGAAATACTGTAAAACGTGTGTGTGCCGGTGTATTCTGATATAAACTATATTAATTACGCCTTCCCTCCTGCGTTTCCCCTCACACCGTATCCTGCGTTCTCATTGGCTGTTCATTCCCAGTCGCACATCTGAGATCAGATATCTGGCGTGCTAGAAAACTCAATCCAGTCGCCGAGCGGTCGGCGAGCCGGTCGGGTCGAGTTGTAGGATAGTTTTGATCGCCGAGTGAACGCCGAGTCGCTCCCGACCCGGAGAATCAAGCGCCGACCAGCCGCCGAGCGAAAATCAGGGCAAAAATCGTGTAGTGTGAACCAGGCATAAGGAAATGGCATGACTATACTCATAGTGCCCCCTAGTGGTGACAAAGGCAGTCTTCCATTTATCTCCTTCTCTTACACGGACCAGGTTGTAGGCACTTCTGAGGTCCAGCTTTGAAAAAATATTGGCCCCACGCAATTGTTCTAAAGCTACTGGAATCCGAGGAAGGGGATATGGGTATTTTTTGGTAACCTGGTTTAAACCTCTGTAATCGATACACGGACGTAATCCCCCATCTTTCTGCAGGAGAAGCTGCAGGAGATGTGGATGGACGAATGAACCCTTGAGCCAGAGCTTCTTCGATGTATTCCTCCATGGCCCTTTCCTCGGCCTGGGTTAACGGATACACTCTGGATTTAGGAAGAGTAGCATTGTCCATAAGTTCAATAGCACAATCACAGTGTCTGTGAGGTGGTAGCTTAGTAGCATTATTTTTACTGAACACCTCCTTCAGGTCTAAATATTCTTGAGGAATTTCTATTTCTACAGCATTTTCAGGACTCTCAACAGAAGTAGACAGGATCGACAAAACTGGAAACTTCAAACAATTTTCAAAACAAAATGTGGACCAAGAAAGCAATTCTTGATCAGACCAAGAGATAATGGGGTTATGTTTCTTCAGCCAGGGTAATCCTAATATGATTGAAAATTCAGATAAAGTCTATGACTAAAAAGTTAAAAAGTTCTTCATGAAGAGCACTGGTAGATACCTTAACCGGTTCTGTTATCAAAGAAATAGTTCCTGCTCCAACAGGGCCTCCATCCAGAGCAGAAACCTTCAATGTAGTCTTCAGGGGTTGAACACTGATGTCCAGCTGATTAACCACCTTCGTGTGTATAAAGTTTCCTTCCGCGCCGGAATCAATCAAGGCCGAGAAGACAGAAGAAGAACCTGGGCAGTAAATAGTGACAGGTAACAAGAAAGATTTCGAAACCAACCCCTTTGTGGGAACACTCACCACATTACCCAAGGTAGGTGCCTGAGGTCTGTGCGGGCGGGCCCGGCAGTCATGTAAGACGTGACCAGCACCACCACAGTACATGCACAGACCTCCATGTAATCGTCCACGTCTTTCTTCACGAGACAAGTCACACTGCATAAGTTCCATATTATCGTAGTCCTCTCGGAAAGGTGCACCGGCCGGGTAAGCTGTTGGACGAACAGGTGTTTGACCCTGTTGGGACCCACGATTAGAAGCTGAGGCAGTTCTTGTGGTTTTTCGTTCATGCGAGAGTTGATCCAGTCTCATAGCAAGCTTTGTTAAGCTATCTAGAGACAAACGGTCATCCTTACATGCTAGTTCAGTTCTTACTTTAGAACTCAGACCATTACGAAACATGACCAACAATGCTGGTTCATTCCAACCACTACTTGCTGCTACAGATCGTTCACCTTGCCGAATTTTAGCCAAAAATTCTCCACTAGTCTTTCCCTCATGAGGATGATCAAAAACAACACAAATTTGTTCAATACATTGCTCATAAGAACAACTCTGTAACTCAGACCAAACAGCTGTAGCCCAATCGAGTGCTTTACCAGTCATACGAGACACTACAAAAGCTATCCGTGCTATCCGTGCTTTATCAGAGCTCGGAGGAGAATTATTCAAGTAAATCGAGCACTGCAACAAAAAACCTTTACACAAATGAGGAGATCCATCAAATTTATCAGGCTTACTAACCGGAAAAACACCCTCAGGTTGCGAGATAAGTGACGAAGGACTAGCTGCGGGTTCATTAGCAGTAAAAACATTCATAGTTTGTAACTGAGCAGACAACTGTTTCATACCTTCGATCACTTGGGCAAGTTGTTTTTGTTGTTCTCCCTGCTGTTGTGCCATACACTGCAAAAAATCACCTTCAGAAAACAAGAAAAATAAAAACAAATCAAGACAGAAGGTGCTTAAATCAAGCAAAATTATCTGCCAGTATAGTGAGAAAATTTATCTTAGCAAGATTTCTTAAAACAAGGGAAAAGATCTTGTGCTATAAATTATCTTATAATCTTAAAATTAGTAGGAAATTACTTGATTTAAGGCATTATGGCTAGATTTGAGTAAAACTCATTTGCTCTAATGTCATATTAATAATCCAAAAACTAGCATAATCAGCTAAACTAGCATATTAATCTTGTTTTAAGCATTTTCATAAAACCTTATTAGGTAAAAAATATTCTTGAAATTAGATTTCTTGGACATATTTTTAGCTAAAATGGCTTAAAAATGTTCTTAAATTAACACTGTAAAGTTTAAATTAAGATCAACTCCAGAAAATAGTTCTCAAAATAAGAAATGAACAATTTAAAAACCCTCACATTGTTATAATTAACACTAAAAAAAACTATCTATAAAAACAGCAAAAGAAATATTGAAATGAGATGTAAATGCTTATATTAAGCAAAAAGAAAATCTGCCAATGGGGTACGCAAATGTTACTTAGTAAGACTTCTTAAAAATAAGCAATAATACATATAGGTTTTGGCACCACACTAAATGCCTTAAAACCGTCAGAAAATATGAAAATTAAAGCATTTTAATCATGACATAAGCATTAAAAATTCAGTTTCCATGCACAAAAGTCAGATATAGAGACTCGATACTATAATTAGTAATAATTATTAGTAATAATTTACTAATAAAGCAGTATTTAATCCAGAAATTATTTTAAATCACTTTTATTTCATCAAGTTTTTATTGCAAACATAATGCAAATTTCTAACTTTAATGAGAATGTATTGTAGCATCAAGCTAAGTTTCGTCTGTTTGTGTTTTTTAACACGCTCTTAAACAAAGTTTCTAACAAACATTTAAGTAACATATTCCTCCAAAACGCATCTAATAAACCCATAATCTAAAATTAATCTCCTAAATGAAACTTCGTTGTTTTTTCCTCTTACAGAGAGAAGCACTCATGTTTACTCTGTGAGGCTTCGTCCCAAATCACGCCCCCTTCCCTATGTAGTGCACTTCGTAGGACATGACATGTTAGCGCTTCCACCCCAAACAGTGAAGTAGTGCACTATATAGGGAACAGGGAGTGATTTGAGACACTACATACGGACCTACTGTAAAGAGCAGATCTGTTACCTAATAAATTGCATTATCCAAGCATTCAGTGTTACCGCTCGCAATTTTAATTTAAATGTATCTTCTATGGTCCGACTACACTTGGTTATCAAACCTGAAAACAATTAAGAAAAATAAATGCTGACTTTAAAGTTAAGCTAGCTAGCTAAGTTAATCAGGTAAATTCTAACTTAAATGAACCTAGACAAGATTCTGAACAAGCACAATACTGGCCCACAAAACTCAACATTCAAACAGAAAATAGAAGTTATTAGCTCACCTGTAAGTGCTGCGGTGGAAATATCATCCAGGGTTTCTCCATTTCAGTAGTTTGTGGTCAGCACTTAGCAGCAGAAAAAGAAATTTCGGTTAGAAGAAAGTTCCGGCGGGAACTGAGGAGGAATCATCTCATGTTGTACAAGGGAGCAATTCATTTCATTAGGCAGCACGGTTTTGGTTAGCTGCTTGAATTGATCAAATGTGTTGCTTAGCTCTAAAACACTTAATACAATTAAACAAAAACAGCTCAACAATACCGGTGACTGTTATAGACAGCTGTTATAGCTGTTATAGGAATGCTCAAAAAACTGCGTGAGCAAATAGTCCAACAGTTTAAGAATAACATTTCTCAACGTGCAATTGCAAGGAATTTAGGGATTTCATCATCTACAGTCCATAATATCATCAAAATATTCAGAGAATCTGGATAAATCTGTGCGAGTAAGCGGCAAGGCCGAAAACCAACATTGAATGCCCGTGACCTTCGATCCCTCAGGCGGCACTGCATTAAAAACCGACATCATTCTGTAATGGATATTACCACATGGGATCAGGAACACTTCAGAAAAACATCGTCAGTGAACACAGTTCGTCGCTCCATCTACAAGTGCAAGTTACAACTCTACCATGCAAAGCCAAAGCCATATATCAACAACACCCAGAAACGCCGCCGGCTTCTCTGGGCCCGAGCTCATCTGAGATGGACCGACGCAAAGTGGAAAAGTGTCCTGTGGTCTGACGAGTCCACATTTCAAATTGCTTTTGGAAGTCATGGACGTCGTGTCGTCCGGGCCAAAGAGGAAAAGGACTGTCCGGATTGTTATCAGCGCTAAGTTCAAAAGCCAGCATCTCTGATTGTACGGGGGGGGGTGTTAGTGCCCATGGCATGGGTAACTTGCACATCTGTGAAGGCACCATTAATGCTGAAAGGTACATACAGGTTTTGGAGCAACATATGCTGCCATCCAAGCAACGTCTTTTTCAGGGACGTCCCTGCTTATTTCAGCAAGACGATGCCAAGCCACCTTCTGCACGTGTTACAACAGCGTGGCTTCGTAGTAAAAGAGTGCGGGTACTAGACTGGCCTGCCTGCAGTCCAGACCTGTCTCCCATTGAAAGTGTGTGGCGCATTATGAAGCGCAAAATGCGACAACGGAGACCCCGGACTGTTGAGCAACTGAAGTTGTACATCAAGCAAGAATGTGAAAGAATTCCACCTACAAAGCTTCAACAATTAGTGTCCTCAGTTCCCAAACGCTTATTGAGTGTTGTTAAAAGGAAAGGTGATGTAACACAGTGGTAAACATGCCCCTGTCCCAACTTTTTTGGAACGTGTTGCAGGCATCAAATTCAAAATGAGTGAATATTTGCAAAAAACAATAAAGTTTATCTGTTTGAACTATGGCTGTCGAAGTTAACGCGATAATAACGCATTAACGCAATCTCAATTTAACGCGATTAAGATAAATAGTGCCATTAACGCAAATTCTAGTTCATGTTGAGACTTGACTGGTAGAACAAACGTTTTAATGTCGGACATGTCACCGTTTTTCATTTGCGGTTTGTTAACAAAATGTAAAAGAGCGTCGTGGCATCTGCACTTGCATAATAAAGAAATAAATACACGCTATATTCACAAGTTGTCGGGAGCAGAACACTTTATTAACTTATTCTGTTACGGTAAAGAATACCGGACAGCTGAGTCAAGCACGTTAGTCCATGAGCTATGGAACCCCCAAAGGGTCAAAACACACTCACTTCGTGTAGAAACGTCCATTAAACCACTGGATAGTATTACTGCCTAGTATGTGAGTGAATAAAACTCCCTTACAGTTTTCTCTTGTCCCAGCAGTTTTTAACATTAGTACATTTAGCATAAAATGAAAAACACCATTTTAATTGTAACATTTCACTTAAAAATCCTTGTTTTCTATAACATTTACACAGATTTTTTTAAATGCGATTAATCGCGATTAACTATATGAAATTCTGAGATTAATCGCGATTAAAAATTTTAATCGTTTGACAGCCCTAGTTTGAACATTAAATAATTTGTCTTTGTAGTGTATTCAATTGAATATGGGTTGAAAAGGATTTGCAAATCACCGTATTCTGTTTTTATTTATGTTTTACACAACGTCCCAACTAGCTCCAATCGATTGAGTAAATCCTTCAAAAAAACTGTTGATGCTGTTTCAGGACTAAACCTTGTTTGCTAACTGCCGATTTGAGTTCATCAAAATCCGCCGTCTGCATAATGGCGAAGTATTCTGTAACGATACAGACTAATTCTAGACGCTCGCGGATTGTAATTTGATCAACTTTAATATATAAGGGCAAACCAAAAACCGTAGTCAAAACACAAGCGCGGAATAATCAACAAACCGAAATATCAAACCACGCTAGACAAAAGGGAAAACCGCAAAACAGAAAAATGATCAAAGCCAAAAACACAATAACGAAAGTACAAAGGGATAAGCAAAATCGACGTCAAACAAAGCAAAAACAGGTCAATACACAATATAATCAAACAAGAAAACCACTCGGTATGCACTAAACAGGGGCAATACTTCGCGATAAGTTTGCCAAACAGGTGCGTATTTATACCGGAAGTACACTAAAACACAGGTGAGTCTGATCTCGCAATTCCACTGGGATTGGCTGGTGGAGTCACGTGACTAGCTGGTGTATTCTGGGAATTGGACTCCGTTGCAATGGTCGGGTCTGTAGCGTGATCAGAAAGTGTGACAGTTAATTAATAAAATAATGATAAAGAATAAAGAGATTTGAGATCTTGATAATGTTCTGAACATGAAATAGTTTTACTTATAGAGTCCCATAAATGAGAAATCGATCTGATACAAAGTGAAATATCATCTACAGCACAACATGATTCAGAAATCCTGCTGTTCATCACGCTTTAACATGAGATTGTGGCAGCATCAAACCTAAAGCTACAAATCTAACAAATGTCTATTTCTGTATCTTTATAGTCCAACCAAAGTCTGTCAGCACTGAAAAAGTTTTTCTTACTTAACCAGTAAAAGGCAACAAATAGTTTGTAGCAGGATGGGGTTTTGGGTTTTGTGTTGATTTCACCTAACTTGCGGGCGGCACGGTGGCTTAGTGGGTAGCGCTGTCGCCTCACAGCAAGAAGGTCCTGGGTTCGAACCCCAGGTGGGGCGGTCCGGGTCCTTTCTGTGTGGAGTTTGCATGTTCTCCCCGTGTCTGCGTAGGTTTCCTCCCACAGTCCAAAGACATGCAAGTGAGGTGAACTGAAGATACTAAATTGTCCATGACTGTGCCTGATATGAACTTGTGAACTGATAAACCTTGTGTAATGAATAACGACCGTTCCTGTCATGAATGTAACCAAAGTGTAAAACATGATGTTAAAATCCTAATAAACAAACAAACAAACACCTAACTTGCTCTCCAGCTGAGGATGATGTGTAGGTACTTTAAATTGCTGGGCGGTCCTTTCCCATGCTATGAGTATGGGCATTGGTTGACTACCGGTGGTGCACTTCCTGATGTTTCCTCTTCCGGGGCATCTGACGTCCGTGCCGGCGGCGTTCAGTATGGACAAATTCGGCTTTGTGTCTCCCGCTGAATCACTTTTTAATGATTAAAAGCCATGTGGGCTTGTGTTTGTAGTACCGGTGCTATGTTGCGGGTTCTCATTTTGTTTATATGATTGTTTCCATTTATTTAGATTTATGGTTTATTTTATTGGAGTACTGTTGTATGTGTATTTTCTATTTTTGTCTTGCTTGTGTGGTGTAAGGGGGCTGCCAGAGACTATGGACCCTATGCTTACCTCATTGAGAGAGAGAAGCGAGAGAGAGAAGTGTCCTTTACCTCTTGAGGTAGTAATTATCATTGGTCTTTCCCCCCTCCACCACCTGTTGTGTTCATAATATTTGTTTTGTTTCTCTTTTCCTATGGCTGGACAGGAGCTGTGGGCTAAAGCAGGAGGCAGACGGACTTTGGTGGTGGAACCTCTTTCACTTGCCCTGCAGTCTAGAGCACGTTGGGTGTGATTGAGGTGTGCGGTGTGATCACGTGTGGTGTGTAGTGTAGGAGATTCCTTTACTTCCATATTTTCTGCTGCCGTGGTAAGCCCTCAGCCCTGTTCCTTCCTGCCGTGGTTGTCTTTAAATTATAAATGGACCCATAGAGTATTAAATGTGATGTGGCTAATCATTTTATACTAACTGTGTCTGTCTCAGAACGTGGCTTGTCCCGTGTGGAAACTTTTGTAAACAACTGCTAATAAAATTGACTAAGTGTTGGAAGTACGTCTCTGGTCCCCAAGTGTGTTCGAACCAGGGTGTCTTTCTTTCTGGGCCTTAAGTGCCCGTTATATTTCCTAGGGGTGAAATTCCCTTAGGTGGCGTCGTCGAGCAACTTAAACAAACTAAACCACAAACGTCCACTCCGTACGGTGGCCGAGAAGTGCAAAACAAATTAACATTTTAGAAAACAAAATGACAAAAAAACAAAAACAAATTTACAACAAAACAAAAACCTATAAAAAAATATAACGGGTCTTACACCGTCATGAGAACATTATCAAAATGTTTTATTTAGAGTGTTTAACATTTATTATTTTCATTCTTTATAATAATAAGTCAGAACCATATTTTAGGCAGAACAACACACTCTGCCCACTGCGCTACTCATACAGCGGTGTATTAAACAGGTTGTTATGCTGATATAACCTGTGCACACACACACCGTTACTAAGAATAAAAGCGAATACTACTTAATATAATAACCAAATGCTTTCTAATTCCCACGGTAGCAGCAGTTTCCTTCTGTTTCATACATATCACCCTGTCTCCCATTGATAAAAATACGGAACAAAGTGCGTCCTGTTTCAGTTCAATACTGAACGCGGCGTTTAGTCTCCAAATAAAGAAGGATTCTGTATTTTACGGGACGGTTGGTAACTCTAGTTTGACTGTCTCTTATATAGTCAGTGAGATAAAAGCACCAAAGCTTAGAATCAGTCCCGCACATTCCTGCTGGTTTAATACGAGCTCCGATACACTGAGTCCAGTGTTACAAACGTGAAACAAGCTTCAAAGCCTCAGTATCAAATGTTCCGTCCCTAATAAACAATGTTTTGTCCATTTTGTGTTCATTATTTCAGCCAGTTGGCAGCTTTTGTTTTTCTTGTGAGAATACTTTATATGTTTAGAAGAGCGGACGGTAGATAGAGATGCACCGGCCACGTCTAAACGTCTGCACAAACAATCTAAGAACTTTCCAGAAGAAAAACTAAAGCGGGTCAACTGGATAAAATGATTTCCACAAAATAGACAAAGCATTGTTTAGCGTTACCATCACAAACTCTGTTCACTTCACCCCTGAGAAACAGTTTGATTGACAGCATGTAAGCAACAAGCACTTCCTGTGTATGGTACCTACCCTTTCAATCAGACCTGTTGTTTGTAAATTTGTTTCGGCACTGGTAAAAGTGTTTCAGCTCTTGTAATTTTGTTTTTGTTTTTTTGTAATTTTGTAATTTTGTTTTTTGTAATTTTGTTTTCTAAAATGTTGATTTGTTTTGCACTTCTCGGCCACCGTAACTCCGTCACAAGTTTATTGTACAACTTGAGTCAATTTTACTGAAAAACAGACAAAAAATATCTAAATAGCCAACGGGTCAAAAACACAGAGTGTCATTAGTGTACATGTCTGAATATACACAGATAGAGTTTACTAACAATTCTTTATCTGCTTGTCCAGTCTGTTCTGTTGCTCATCATGTTGCTAGTGAGTTTTTAAATTATTATAAAGATATACAAACTGAGCAAATAAAAAGAGACAGAACAATATTTACATTTTCAGCATTTAGCAGACGCTTTCTATCCAAAGTGACTTACAGTTCTGTGACAGTAAGCAATTAAGGGTTACATTCAGTACATCGACTCTAGTGAAGACCAAGAGTCACAAAATTGCTTAAATAGACCTTTTTTTAAATAAATCCCAGCGTTTGTGTATGAGGTGGTGTGTGTGGTGTGAGGTGTGGTCTGGAGTTGTGGGAGGGGTGGTCACTCCCAGTATAGCTTTAAAACTAGCTTATTACTGATTTGCACGTTGTGAAAATGCAAATACATCGTCCCACAAAGCCAAGCTTTAAATTTCCAGATGTAAACTTTTATTGTTATATATACATACACCAATCAGGCATAACATTATGACCACCTACCTAATATTGTGTTGATCCCCCTTTTGCTACCAAAACAGCCCTGACCCGTCAAGTCATGGAGTCTGACACCTTTCTATCAGAACCAGCATGAACTTATTCAGCAGTTTGAGCTACAGTAGCTCGTCTGTCAGCCTTCGCTCCCCAAGTGCACCAGTGAGCCTTGGACCTTCCTTGGACCACTTTTGATAGATACGGACCACTGCAGACCGGGAACACCCCACAAGAGCTGCAATTTTGGACATGCTCTGACCCAGTCGTCTAGCCATCACAATCTGTCCCTCGTCAAACTCAGATTCTTACACTCGCCCATTTTTTCTGCTTCTAACATCAAGGTAAGCGACCACACACACTCGACCATCCACGTGATGTATAAAAGAAAACCTGATCCATCAGACCAGGCCACCTACTTCCATCGCTCTGTGGTCCAGTTGTTGGAGCTTTCGGCAAAGGACGGGTCAGCATGGGCACCCTGACTGGTCTGCAGCTATTTAGCCCCAAACACAACAAACTGAGATGCTCTGTGTATCCTGACACCTTTCTGTCAGAACCAGCATGAACTTCTTCAGCAATACAAAATGCAGCGTCAGTCACTGTGTAGCTGTTGTACATGTCTGTGTGTACAGTGTTTCACTTGTGTACTGGACACACACACACACACACACACACACATGCAGTCTGTAAAAAATCCACAACACGAAGTCGATGCATTTTTAAAATTTTATTAAAACATTTTCTTTAATGCCTCAATCATAACCAGGTTTAATGAAGGGATCAGGGTCACTGCAGGTCACTGGAGTTTCTACACCAAACTGGTCCTCCTTTGTCTACATGGACGTCCCTGTGTGAACAATCACTCTGGAAACTGTTGCAACACAGTTAGAATCATTTTATTATTATTATAAAACTTTTAGCATCGAGTGTGGTTACAACCTTATTAAGGTTATATTTTGTATTTTTACTGTCCCGGGTCAATGTGACCACTCCTCCACCCCCCACTATGGGGACCAGTACTGTTTATACACTCGATTTATTTATTTCAGGTCAGTGGGATATCTCCACCACCCCTGTTGATCTGCCGAGGGCGACAGTGGCAGAGAAAAACTCTCCTAAAATTACAGGAAGGAACTTTGAGAGGAACCAGACTCGACAGGAACCTCCATCCTCCTCAGGTGACCTGGAGAATCATTTAAATAAATTAAAATGAAACAATATTTATAGTCTTTTATTCTGCACACTGTTGTCACAAACTGATGATTGTTGTTAATTTATGTTTTTAATCATTTAGGTCCCGGGTCAGTGTGACCACTCCACCACCCCGCCAATATGGCGACCGATATTTATCTTTGCTCACAACATTTTCAAACATGTAAGTTTAGATATAATTTTAATTGTTTTTGTCCAGAGCAAAGTGACCACTCCACCGCTTTGTGCTCCAGGGATCAATATTTTATTATTTTTTTTGCACACAATTGTCATAGGTTTATATTTTGTTGTTTTTTGTCCAGAGCAAAGTGACCACTCCACCACTATGTGTTCTGGGGGCCAAAATAGATTTTTTTTTGTTCACATTACCACATTGTGGTAAGATTTATGTTTTTAATAATTTAGGTCCCGGGTCAATGTGACCACTCCACCACCCCGCCACTATGGCGACCGATATTTATCTTTGTACACAACATTTTAATTATTTTTGTGCTCTGTGGCCAATAGCACAGTGACCACTCCACTACTTTGTGCTCTGGGGGTCAATATTAAATTTTTTTGCACACAATTGTTGCACATGAATGTTTCCCCGAGCACTTTTGCACGGTGTTGTGACCACTTCACCACTTTTGTGCAGAATTGTTGTGAATTTTTTAGCTCCACGTTTCCCGATATGTGGAGCAACATTTCTTTTGATTTAAAGCTTCTTGGTGAACCATCTTATCTTCCACCACTTTTTAGTTTTCCTCTCATTCTGAGCCTCCTTCTTTTTCTCTGCTTTCTTACACTCCTTCTCTATTTCCTTCCACTCTTTCTCCTCCTGCTTCTTTCTTTCTTTCATTTCTGTCTCACTCATGTTCCTTAGCTGTTTTTGCTTCAGCTCCTGGAGCATCTTCTGCTTCAGAGCAGCCTGGTTCACCATCATGGAGACATGCAGCTCTTCATTAGTTTGAAGCTGCAGCTCTAGATAGGATCTCTCCATCTCCCTGTTTAGCTCCAGGTTCGTTTTCTTCTCTGACCATTTCCTCTCTTTTCTGCGGATTAGGTTGGAGAACCACGACTTGTTTCTATTCCCTCCCTCAGTCTCACTCTCCGTTTCTGTCTGGCCTTGCTTTTCTTTTTGTAGTTGTGCGGTCACTTGGGGATCATTGATTTGTTGAAGCAGCTCTTGGTTTTTCTTTTCTGCTTTTATTTTTTCACCCACCATCCAAGTCCAGACTGGTCCCAGCTTCTTTGTAATTTTTATCTGGGACTCTGGTTTTGGGTCTGGACTGTGACAGGCGGTGAGTTTCTCAATCTTTGATCTTAATGATTTGATTAGCAGGAACTGATCACGCTGCTTCTTCTCTTCCTCTTTTTCAGCTTCTTTAATAGCTGGGTCCATCCCCTTTCTCAGGGTTTTTCTCATAGCCTTGTCCCTCTTCCTCTCAATGCCCATCAGCTCTACTAATTCCTCTTTTTCAGTTTCAAGCTCTTGGATCTTTCTGGCCAAATCCTTATTCTCGTTCCTCATCATTTTTATCAATCTGCGCTTGTTCTGCTGCTTCGGAGGCCCACAAGTCATGTGCTCTCCCCAGTTTATTTTGGTCTCATCAATGATGTCCACTGTGCACAGTCCCTGTCCTATGTCTTCATTATAGTCCTGTATCGTGTTTTCCATATCCTCTATTTTTTCTGACATTAGCCCACAAGTCGTGCTCTCACCCCAGTTAATCTTGGACTCATCTATGATGTCCAGTGTGCACTGACCCTGCCCTATGTCCTTATTAAACACTTGCATGGTGTTTTCCATGTCCTCAATTTCTTTTGGCCAATTTTCCAGGTTCTCTCCCCTGTCAGTCTGGATGCACTGACCCTGTCCTCTATCTTCACCAGTCTCCTGCATCTGGCTTTCCAGTTCCTCAATCTCAATAACAATCATGTCCATCACATCCCTCTCTTTTCTCAGCTGCTTTTGAGCCCAGTAGTTCAGGTGCTCTCCCCAGTCAGGCTCCATGATTTCCAGTGCGCTCGTACCCGGTCCTGTTGGTCCCGTCACCTGTATTAGCTGCAGTAGATGCGCTGAGTAGAATCTCACACCGAGCTCTGACCTGCTGAAGTGAAGCGCCTGTATTTATACTCTCTCTCCAGTGACGTCACAATACCAACCGGCCCGCATCGTGACGTCACTTGGTTATAAGACGTCACTCGCGTTGGCCCCGCCCCCTCCCTCCCGCGCCCCGCCCACACGCACTCACCTTCACTTTCATTATATATTAAAGGAACAGACCTTATAAAGCTGATGCGTTTACTTTAATGCTTTTTATTATTAATACAGTCAAGTGTGTTTAAGACATCATATAAACTCCTGGTTCAGTATGAAGCACATCTCACTATAAATATATTAGATTATCTTTACTCCAGAAATATTCTGGACTGATTTGTTTATGATCTTGTTTGTGCAGCTGCTTCTGCTTCCTCATGTTTAAACTGTGGGAGAAATCAGCTCATCATTCTCTTCATTAATATTCTCCTCATTTGTGTTATTTCTGATGAGGTTTTAATATGTGTCAGGGCTCGATACCTTTCAAACACTGTTTCATGCAACAAATAAATCAGAGGATCAGGATTTTAATTAGCAATATTAAATAAGATCTAATAAAGCACATCAGAACCTGGAATTGAGGAGATCCTGATGCCCAAGTGATAATAGGAAAATCTCCCACGTTCATTTTATTGCTCCTGCTATTTCTTTAAATAGAAAAGCTGTGAATCTAACTACCCATAATGCCCCCCACTCTCCTGTCTGAAAAGTGGTCGCACACCAAGGGTTCCACATATTCCTGCACGTCTTATAAAGAACTTAAACAGCATTGAGCTCCACAAGTGTTGTTCAGACTGTAGGGTGGCTCCCCCTGGTGGATACACAGGAACTGCTGGGGTGGTAGATACAGAAATGCATATTTCTTAAAATAAAGCAATAAATACACAATTTTAATCACGTATTATCATCTTTAATTTATCAAACATTCATTTTGAATTGCATTTAGGAAGTGGACCTTATTATGTATACAAAAATGTAACTAACACGTGGTAAAACTTAACATTATTGTTTAGGATATAGTACAGATAAAAAATTATATTGTGCTATTTAGTTTATCAACCAAAACAAAGTTAAGATCTGATTACATTAGTGTTTTAGCAAACTCAATCACTAAAAGGTTTACGTCAGTGATGGAATGTTTTTTTATTATGTAATAAAGGGTAACCTTGTGACCACTTCACCACTTTTGTGCAGAATTGTTGCCAATTTTTTAGCTCCAATATGTGGAGCAACATTTCTTTTGATTTAAAGCTTCTTGGTGAACCATCTTATCTTCCACCACTTTTTAGTTTTCCTCTCATTCTCAGCCTCCTTCTTTTTCTCTGCTTTCTTACACTCCTTCTCTATTTCCTAACCAAAACAAAGTTAAGATCTGATTACATTAGTGTTTTAGCTAACTCAATCACTAAAAGGTTTACGTCAATGTTTTTTATTATGTAAAACTGGGTAAAAGTGTCAGTATAAGAGTTGTAGTATGTAATGTGGGTTACACAAAGGATGTGCAGAACAGCTGGCAGATGTATTCACTGACATCTTCAACATCTCCCTGAGCAGCGCCATCGTTCCAACGTGCCTCAAGATGACCACCATCGTACCCGTGCCAAAGAAGTCATCTGTGTCATGCTTCAATGACTATCGTCCCGTAGCACTCACGCCTATCATCATGAAGTGCTTCGAGAAACTAGTCATGAGGCATATTAAGACACTACTGCCTCCCACCATGGACCCACTGCAGTTTGCGTACCGTCCTAACCGCTCAACGGACGACGCCATATCCACTACGCTTCACCTGGCTTCTACACACCTGGACAGAAAGAACACTTACGTCAGGATGCTGTTCATAGACTTTAGCTCAGCATTCAACACCATCATTCCTCAGCATCTAATTGGAAAGCTGAGCACGCTGGGCCTGAACACCTCTCTCTGCAACTGGATCCTGGATTTCTTGACTGAGAGACCTCAGTCCGTCCGGATCGGTAAGAAAACCTCCAGCACCACCACACTGAGCACCGGCGCTCCCCAAGGCTGTGTGCTCAGTCCACTGCTGTTTACTCTGCTTACGCACGACTGTACAGCAATGCACAGCTCGAATTCCATCGTTAAGTTTGCAGACGACACAACTGTGGTGGGACTCATCAGCAACAACGATGAGTCAGCGTACAGAGAGGAGATGCAACATCTAACGGACTGGTGCCAAGTCAACAACCTGTCTCTGAACGTGGATAAAACCAAAGAGATGGTCATTGACTTTAGAAAGACACTAAGGGACCACTCCCCACTGCACATCGACGGCTCATCTGTTGAGATCGTCAAGAGCACCAAATTTCTCGGTGTTCATCTGGAGGAGAATCTCACCTGGACCCTCAACACCAGTTCTATCACCAAGAAAGCCCAGCAGCGTCTCTACTTTTTGAGAAGACTGAGGAAAGCTCATCTGCTACCCCCCATTCTCACCACGTTCTACAGAGGAACAATCGAGAGCATCCTGAGCGGCTGCATCACTGTCTGGTTCGGAAATTGTACTGCGTCGGACCGCAGGACTCTCCAGCGAGTAGTGAGGACAGCTGAAAAGATCATCGGGGTCGCTCTTCCATCTCTCACGGACATTTTTAACACCCGCTGCATCCGCAAAGCTCTCAGCATTGTGGACGATCCAACCCATCCATCACATGGACTTTTTACTCTGCTCCCGTCTGGGAGACGATACCGCAGCATCCGGACTAACACAACCAGACTGTGTAACAGTTTTATCCCTCAGGCAATCAGACTCCTCAATTCAGTACTATAACAATTTCCTCCGGAAATTTTCTGCTGCCACACACTGAACTGTATTGACTATGTTACTTGCATTTTTTGCACACCTCCTGGAACTGCACAAGTAATTTCTGCACCTTACTTGTATTTTTGCACCTTATTTACTTTTTAGGCACCTTATCGGCATTGCCAATTTTACGCTGCTAATGTACAACATGTCACTACCTCATGAACCATTGTACCATCTATTCACCATCATGTACTAACACTTGTCTTTAGTCCTGTCTTCTAATTACTTGTTTAGATTAGGGATAATTAGGAATATCTTTTGTAGTTATTTATTATAGGATTTTTTGTATTTATTGTTGTATTTACAGTGTTTTGTATTGTCTTGCACTTTTGTACCGTGTTACACCGTGATCCTAGAGGAACGCTGTTTCGTTTCAATATGTACTTGTATGTAGCTGAAATGACAATAAAACCTCTCTGACTCTCTCTGACTCTGACTCTGACTGACTTGATAAAATACAACTTGTTTTGGAGTAATTTGATGCATATTTTAAAAGCTATTGAAGTTATTAATAAAAAAAAAACAGTTTTTTATTATGTAATAAAGGGTAAAAGTGTCAGTTTAAGAGTTGTAGTATGTAATGTGGGTTACACTCAATAAAATACAACTTGTGGAGAAATTTGATGAATATTTTAAAAGCTATTGAAGTTACTAATATGCTGAATACTTTCAATGCTATTAAAGTTATGAATAAAAATCATTTTTTGCACTGATGAAGGACTAGAGGACGACTAACACAAACGTGTGCAGCAACCGATCTGCTATTGGTTGTTTCCTCAATCTGTTCTCTTCTTTGTACTTGCATTTTTGCAAGAACACTGATGCCCTATACAGGAAGGGCCAAAGTCGGCTTTATTTTTTGAGGCGCCTGAGGTCCTTCAACATCTGCCGGACTATGCTCAAGATCTTCTATGAGTCTGTGGTAGCGAGTGCTATCCTCTATGCTGTTGCATGCTGGGGAAGCAGGCTGAGGGTGGCAGATGCCAACAGACTCAACAAATTGATCCGCAAGGCCGGTGATGTTGTTGGTGTGGAGCTGGACTCTCTGAAGGCAGTGTCGGAGAGGAGGACGCTGTCTAAGCTGCAGGTTATCATGAACAATGGCTCCCACCCACTTTATAACACAGTGATGAGACACAGGAGCACATTCAGTGCAAGACTCATTCTCCCAAAATGCACCACAGAGCGCCACAGGAAGTCTTTTCTACCTGTGGCCATCAAACTCTATAATTCCTCCCTTAATGTGTGACACTATGGTTTATCTGTGCAATATTCAGTTTTTATACGTGCAATATTCAGTTTTATTCATTTTCATATGTGCAATAATAATAACGTAAGCATTTAAACTATTTAATTGTGGAGTGTTTATTCTTTTAACATAAATGGGTGCTACTGTAAAAAACTGCAATTTCCCTCTGGGATCAATAAAATATTCTGATTCTGGTTTTTATGGACTTGAGAAATATCATCATTTACAGCCCAAGTCTTAATATTGTGTTGGTCCCTTTTTTTGCTGGCAAAACAGCCCTGACCCGTCAAGTCATGGAGTCTGACACCTTTCTATCAGAACCAGCATGAACTTATTCAGCAGTTTGAGCTACAGTAGCTCGTCTGTCAGCCCCCAAGTGCACCAGTGAGCCTTGGACCTTCCTTGGACCACTTTTGATAGGTACTGACCACTGCAGACCGGGAACACCCCACAAGAGCTGCAGTCTTGGAGATGCTCTGACCCAGTCGTCTAGCCATCACAATTTGTCCCTCGTCAAACTCACTCAGATTCTTACACTCGCCCATTTTTTCTGCTTCTAACATCAAGGTAAGCGACCACACACACTCGACCATCCACGTGATGTATAAAAGAAAACCTGATCCATCAGACCAGGCCACCTACTTCCATCGCTCTGTGGTCCAGTTTCGATGCTTGTGTAGCTGTTGTACATGTGTGTGTGTGTGTGTACAGTGTTTCACTGGTGTACTGGACGTGTAAGGAATTTATGTGTGTGTGAAGGAATAGGGTTCATATCTACATCATACACACACACACACACACACACACACACACACACACACATGCAGTCTGTAAAAAATCCACAACACGAAGTCGATGCATTTTTAACATTTTATTAAAACATTTTCTTTAATGCCTCAATCATAACCAGGTTTAATGAAGGGATCAGGGTCACTGCAGGTCACTGGAGTTTCTACACCAAACTGGTCCTACTGTGTCTACATGGACGTCCCTGTGTGAACAATCACGCTGGAAACTGTTTCAACACAGTTAGAATCATTTTATTATTATTATAAAGCTTTTAGCATCGAGTGTGGTTACAACCTTATTAAGGTTATATTTTGTGTTTTTACTGTCCCGGGTCAATGTGACCACTCCTGCACCCCCCACTATGGGGACCAGTACTGTTTATACACTCGATTTATTTATTTCAGGTCAGTGGGATTTCTCCACCACCCCTGTCGATCTGCCGAGGGCGACAGTGGCAGAGAAAAACTCTCCTAAAATTACAGGAAGGAACTTTGAGAGGAACCAGACTCGACAGGAACCTCCATCCTCCTCAGGTGACCTGGAGAAGCATTTAAATAAATTAAAATGAAACAATATTTATAGTCTTTTATTCTGCACACTGTTGTCACAAATTGATGATTGTTGTTAATTTATGTTTTTAATAATTTAGGTCCCGGGTCAATGTGACCACTCCACCACCCCGCCACTATGGCGACCAAATTTTATCTTTGTACACAACATTTTAATTATTTTTGTGCTCTGTGGCCAATAGCAGAGTGACCACTCCACTACTTTGTGCTCTGGGGGTCAATATAAAATTTTTTTTGCACACAATTGTTGCACATGAATGTTTCCCCGAGCACTTTTGCACAGTGTTGTGACCACTTCACCACTTTTGTGCAGAATTGTTGCCAATTTTTAGCTCCACGTCTCCCAATATGTGGAGCTACATTTCTTTTGATTTAAAGCTTCTTGGTGAACCATCTTATCTTCCACCACTTTTTAGTTTTCCTCTCATTCTGAGCCTCCTTCTTTTTCTCTGCTTTCTTACACTCCTTCTCTATTTCCTTCCACTCTTTCTCCTCCTGCTTCTTTCTTTCTTTCATTTCTGTCTCACTCATGTTCCTTAGCTGTTTTTGTTTCAGCTCCTGGAGCATCTTCTGCTTCAGAGCAGCCTGGTTCACCATCATGGAGACATGCAGCTCTTCATTAGTTTGAAGCTGCAGCTCTAGATAGGATCTCTCCATCTCCCTGTTTAGCTCCAGGTTCTTTTTCTTCTCTGACCATTTCCTCTCTTTTCTGTGGATTAGGTTGGAGAACCACGACTTGTTTCTATTCCCTCCCTCAGTCTCATTCTCCGTTTCTGTCTGGCCTTGCTTTTCTTTTTGTAGTTGTGCGGTCACTTGGGGATCATTGATTTGTTGAAGCAGCTCTTGGTTTTTCTTTTCTGCTTTTATTGTTTCACCCACCATCCAAGTCCAGACTGGTCCCAGCTTCTTTGTAATTTTTATCTGGGACTCTGGTTTTGGGTCTGGACTGTGACAGGCGGTGAGCTTCTCAATCTTTGATCTTAATGATTTGATTAGCAGGAACTGATCACGCTGCTTCTTCTCTTCCTCTTTTTCAGCTTCTTTAATAGCTGGGTCCATCCCCTTTCTCAGGGTTTTTCTCACAGCCTTGTCCCTCTTCCTCTCAATGCCCATCAGCTCTTCTAATTCCTCTTTTTCAGTTTCAAGCTCTTGGATCTTTCTGGCCAAATCCTTATTCTCGTTCCTCATCATTTTTATCAGTCTGCGCTTGTTCTGCTGCTTCGGAGGCCCACAAGTCATGTGCTCTCCCCAGTTTATCTTGGTCTCATCAATGATGTCCACTGTGCACAGACCCGGTCCTATGTCTTCATTATAGTCCTGTATCTTTTTTTCCATATCCTCTATTTTTTCTGACATTAGCCCACAAGTCGTGCTCTCACCCCAGTTAATCTTGGACTCATCTATGATGTCCAGTGTGCACTGACCCTGCCCTATGTCCTTATTAAACACTTGCATGGTGTTTTCCATGTCCTCAATTTCTTTTGGCCAATTTTCCAGGTTCTCTCCCCTGTCAGTCTGGATGCACTGACCCTGTCCTCTATCTTCACCAGTCTCCTGCATCTGGCTTTCCAGTTCCTCAATCTCAATAACAATCATGTCCATCACATCCCTCTCTTTTCTCAGCTGCTTTTGAGCCCAGTGGTTCAGGTGCTCTCCCCAGTCAGGCTCCATGATTTCCAGTGCGCTCGTACCCGGTCCTGTTGGTCCCGTCACCTGTATTAGCTGCAGTAGATGCGCTGAGTAGAATCTCACACCGAGCTCTGACCTGCTGAAGTGAAGCGCCTGTATTTATACTCTCTCTCCAGTGACGTCACAATACCAACCGGCCCGCATCGTGAGGTCATTTGGTTATAAGACGTCACTCGCGTTTGCCCCGCCCCCTCCCTCCCGCGCCCCGCCCACACGCACTCACCTTCACTTTCATTATATATTAAAGGAACAGACCTTATAAAGCTGATGCGTTTACTTTAATGCTTTTTATTATTAATACAGTCAAGTGTGTTTAAGACATCATATAAACTCCTGGTTCAGTATGAAGCACATCTCACTATAAATATATTAGATTATCTTTACTCCAGAAATATTCTGGACTGATTTGTTTATGATCTTGTTTGTGCAGCTGCTTCTGCTTCCTCATGTTTAAACTGTGGGAGAAATCAGCTCATCATTCTCTTCATTAATATTCTCCTCATTTGTGTTATTTCTGAAGAGGTTTTAATATGTGTCAGGGCTCGATACCTTTCAAACACAGTTTCATGCAACAAATAAATCAGAGGATCAGGATTTTAATTAGCAATATTAAATAAGATCTAATAAAGCACATCAGAACCTGGAATTGAGGAGATCCTGATGCCCAAGTGATAATAGGAAAATCTCCCACGTTCATTTTAGTGCTCCTGCTATTTCTTTTAAATAGAAAATCTGTGAATCTAACTACCCATAATGCCCCCCACTCTCCTGTCTGAAAAGTGGTCGCACACCAAGGGTTCCACATATTCCTGCACGTCTTATAAAGAACTTAAACAGCATTGAGCTCCACAAGTGTTGTTCAGACTGTAGGGTGGCTCCCCCTGGTGGATACACAGGAACTGCTGGGGTGGTAGATACAGAAATGCATATTTCTTAAAATAAAGCAATAAATACACACTTTTAATCACGTATTATCATCTTTAATTCATCAAACATTCATTTTGAATTGCATTCAGAAAGTGGAACTTATTATGTATACAAAAATGTAACTAACACGTGGTAAAACTTAACATTATTGTTTAGGATATAGTACAGATAAAAATTATATTGTGTTATTTAGTTTATCAACCAAAACAAAGTTAAGATCTGATTACATTAGTGTTTTAGCAAACTCAATCACTAAAAGGTTTACGTCAGTGATGGAATGTTTTTTTATTATGTAATAAAGGGTAACCTTGTGACCACTTCACCACTTTTGTGCAGAATTGTTGCCAATTTTTTAGCTCCAATATGTGGAGCAACATTTCTTTTGATTTAAAGCTTCTTGGTGAACCATCTTATCTTCCACCACTTTTTAGTTTTCCTCTCATTCTGAGCCTCCTTCTTTTTCTCTGCTTTCTTACACTCCTTCTCTATTTCCTAACCAAAACAAAGTTAAGATCTGATTACATTAGTGTTTTAGCAAACTCAATCACTAAAAGGTTTACGTCAATGTTTTTTATTATGTAAAACTGGGTAAAAGTGTCAGTATAAGAGTTGTAGTATGTAATGTGGGTTACACAAAGGATGTGCAGAACAGCTGGCAGATGTATTCACTGACATCTTCAACATCTCCCTGAGCAGCGCCATCGTTCCAACGTGCCTCAAGATGACCACCATCGTACCCGTGCCAAAGAAGTCATCTGTGTCATGCTTCAATGACTATCGTCCCGTAGCACTCACGCCTATCATCATGAAGTGCTTCGAGAAACTAGTCATGAGGCATATTAAGACCCTACTGCCTCCCACCATGGACCCACTGCAGTTTGCGTACCGTCCTAACCGCTCAACGGACGACGCCATATCCACTACGCTTCACCTGGCTTCTACACACCTGGACAGAAAGAACACTTACGTCAGGATGCTGTTCATAGACTTTAGCTCAGCATTCAACACCATCATTCCTCAGCATCTAATTGGAAAGCTGAGCACGCTGGGCCTGAACACCTCTCTCTGCAACTGGATCCTGGATTTCTTGACTGAGAGACCTCAGTCTGTCCGGATCGGTAAGAAACCACACTGAGCACCGGCGCTCCCCAAGGCTGTGTGCTCAGTCCACTGCTGTTTACTCTGCTTACGCACGACTGTACAGCAATGCACAGCTCGAATTCCATCGTTAAGTTTGCAGACGACACAACTGTGGTGGGACTCATCAGCAACAACGATGAGTCAGCGTACAGAGAGGAGATACAACATCTAACGGACTGGTGCCAAGTCAACAACCTGTCTCTGAACGTGGATAAAACCAAAGAGATGGTCATTGACTTTAGAAAGACACTAAGGGACCACTCCCCACTGCACATCGACGGCTCATCTGTTGAGATCGTCAAGAGCACCAAATTTCTCGGTGTTCATCTGGAGGAGAATCTCACCTGGACCCTCAACACCAGTTCTATCACCAAGAAAGCCCAGCAGCGTCTCTACTTTTTGAGAAGACTGAGGAAAGCTCATCTGCTACCCCCCATTCTCACCACGTTCTACAGAGGAACAATCGAGAGCATCCTGAGCGGCTGCATCACTGTCTGGTTCGGAAATTGTACTGCGTCGGACCGCAGGACTCTCCAGCGAGTAGTGAGGACAGCTGAAAAGATCATCGGGGTCGCTCTTCCATCTCTCACGGACATTTTTAACACCCGCTGCATCCGCAAAGCTCTCAGCATTGTGGACGATCCAACCCATCCATCACATGGACTTTTTACTCTGCTCCCGTCTGGGAGACGATACCGCAGCATCCGGACTAACACAACCAGACTGTGTAACAGTTTTATCCCTCAGGCAATCAGACTCCTCAATTCAGTACTATAACAATTTCCTCCGGAAATTTTCTGCTGCCACACACTGAACTGTATTGACTATGTTACTTGCATTTTTTGCACACCTCCTGGAACTGCACAAGTAATTTCTGCACCTTACTTGTATTTTTGCACCTTATTTACTTTTTAGGCACCTTATCGGCATTGCCAATCTTACGCTGCTAATGTACAACGTCACTACCTCATGAACCATTGTACCATCTATTCACCATCATGTACTAACACTTGTCTTTAGTCCTGTCATCTAATTACTTGTTTAGATTAGGGATAATTAGGAATATCTTTTGTAGTTATTTATTATAGGATTTTTTTTATTTATTGTTGTATTTACAGTGTTTTGTATTGTCTTGCACTTTTTGTACCGTGTTACACCGTGATCCTAGAGGAACGCTGTTTCGTTTCAATATGTACTTGTATGTAGCTGAAATGACAATAAAACCTCTCTGACTCTCTCTGACTCTGACTCTGACTGACTTGATAAAATACAACTTGTTTTGGAGTAATTTGATGCATATTTTAAAAGCTATTGAAGTTATTAATAAAAAAAAAACAGTTTTTTATTATGTAATAAAGGGTAAAAGTGTCAGTTTAAGAGTTGTAGTATGTAATGTGGGTTACACTCAATAAAATACAACTTGTGGAGAAATTTGATGAATATTTTAAAAGCTATTGAAGTTATTAATATGCTGAATACTTTCAATGCTATTAAAGTTATGAATAAAAATCATTTTTTGCACTGATGAAGGACTAGAGGACGACTAACACAAACTTGTGCAGCAACCGATCTGCTATTGGTTGTTTCCTCAATCTGTTCTCTTCTTTGTACTTGCATTTTTGCAAGAACACTGATGCCCTATACAGGAAGGGCCAAAGTCGGCTCTATTTTTTGAGGCGCCTGAGGTCCTTCAACATCTGCCGGACTATGCTCAAGATCTTCTATGAGTCTGTGGTAGCGAGTGCTATCCTCTATGCTGTTGCATGCTGGGTAAGCAGGCTGAGGGTGGCAGATGCCAACAGACTCAACAAATTGATCCGCAAGGCCGGTGATGTTGTTGGTGTGGAGCTGGACTCTCTGAAGGCAGTGTCGGAGAGGAGGACGCTGTCTAAGCTGCAGGTTATCATGAACAATGGCTCCCACCCACTTTATAACACAGTGATGAGACACAGGAGCACATTCAGTGCAAGACTCATTCTCCCAAAATGCACCACAGAGCGCCACAGGAAGTCTTTTCTACCTGTGGCCATCAAACTCTATAATTCCTCCCTTAATGTGTGACATTACTGTAAAAAACTGCAATTTCCCTCTGGGATCAATAAAATATTCTGATTCAGATTTTTATGGACTTGAGAAATATCATCATTTACAGCCCAAGTCTTAATATTGTGTTGGTCCCTTTTTTTGCTGGCAAAACAGCCCTGACCCATCAAGTCATGGAATCTTACACCTTTCTATCAGAACCAGCATGAACTTATTCAGCAGTTTGAGCTACAGTAGCTCGTCTGTCAGCCCCCAAGTGCACCAGTGAGCCTTGGACCTTCCTTGGACCACTTTTGATAGATACTGACCACTGCAGACCGGGAACACCCCACAAGAGCTGCAGTCTTGGAGATGCTCTGACCCAGTCGTCTAGCCATCACAATCTGTCCCTCGTCAAACTCACTCAGATTCTTACACTCGCCCATTTTTTCTGCTTCTAACATCAAGGTAAGCGACCACACACACTCGACCATCCACGTGATGTATAAAAGAAAACCTGATCCATCAGACCAGACCACCTACTTCCATCGCTCTGTGGTCCAGTTTCGATGCTTGTGTAGCTGTTGTACATGTGTGTGTGTGTACAGTGTTTCACTGGTGTACTGGACGTGTAAGGAATTTATGTGTGTGTGAAGGAATAGGGTTCATATCTACATCACACACACACACACACACATGCAGTCTGTAAAAAATCCACAACACGAAGTCGATGCATTTTTAACATTTTATTAAAACATTTTCTTTAATGCCTCAATCATAACCAGGGTTCAATGAAGGGATCAGGGTCACTGCAGGTCACTGGAGTTTCTACACCAAACTGGTCCTACTGTGTCTACATGGACGTCCCTGTGTGAACAATCACGCTGGAAACTGTTTCAACACAGTTAGAATCATTTTATTATTATTATAAAGCTTTTAGCATCGAGTGTGGTTACAACCTTATTAAGGTTATATTTTGTATTTTTACTGTCCCGGGTCAATGTGACCACTCCTCCACCCCCCACTATGGGGACCAGTACTGTTTATACACTCGATTTATTTATTTCAGGTCAGTGGGATTTCTCCACCACCCCTGTTGATCTGCCGAGGGCGACAGTGGCAGAGAAAAACTCTCCTAAAATTACAGGAAGGAACTTTGAGAGGAACCAGACTCGACAGGAACCTCCATCCCCCTCAGGTGACCTGGAGAAGCATTTAAATGAATTAAAATGAAACAATATTTATAGTCTTTTATTCTGCACACTGTTGTCACAAATTGATGATTGTTGTTAATTTATGTTTTTAATAATTTAGGTCCCGGGTCAGTGTGACCACTCCACCACCCCGCCACTATGGCGACCGATATTTATCTTTGTACACAACATTTTCAAAAATGTAAGTTTAGATATATTTTTAATTGTTTTTGGCCCCGAGCAAAGTGACCACTCCACCGCTTTGTGCTCCAGGCATCAATATTTATTAATTTTTTTTGCACACAATTGTCATAGGTTTATGTTTTGTTGTTTTTTGTCCAGAGCACAGTGACCACTCCACCGCTTTGTGCTCTATATTTCATTTTTTTGTACACAATTGTGGTAAGATTTATGTTTTTAATAATTTACGTCCCGGGTCAATGTGACCACTCCACCACCCCGCCACTATGGCGACCAAATTTTATCTTTGTACACAACATTTTAATTATTTTTGTGCTCTGTGGCCAATAGCAGAGTGACCACTACACTACTTTGTGCTCTGGGGACCAATATTGAATTTATTTTGCACACAATTGTTGCACATGAATGTTTCCCCGAGCACTTTTGCAGTGTTGTGACCACTTCACCACTTTTGTGCAGAATTGTTGCCAATTTGTAGCTCCACGTCTCCCGATATGTGGAGCAACATTTCTTTTGATTTAAAGCTTCTTGGTGAACCATCTTATCTTCCACCACTTTTTAGTTTTCCTCTCATTCTGAGCCTCCTTCTTTTTCTCTGCTTTCTTACACTCCTTCTCTATTTCCTTCCACTCTTTCTCCTCCTGCTTCTTTCTTTCTTTCATTTCTGTCTCACTCATGTTCCTTAGCTGTTTTTGCTTCAGCTCCTGGAGCATCTTCTGCTTCAGAGCAGCCTGGTTCACCATCATGGAGACATGCAGCTCTTCATTAGTTTGAAGCTGCAGCTCTAGATAGGATCTCTCCATCTCCCTGTTTAGCTCCAGGTTCTTTTTCTTCTCTGACCATTTCCTCTCTTTTCTGCAGATTAGGTTGGAGAACCACGACTTGTTTCTATTCCCTCCCTCAGTCTCATTCTTCGTTTCTGTCTGGCCTTGCTTTTCTTTTTGTAGTTGTGCGGTCACTTGGGGATCATTGATTTGTTGAAGCAGCTCTTGGTTTTTCTTTTCTGCTTTTATTTTTTCGCCCACCATCCAAGTCCAGACTGGTCCCAGCTTCTTTGTCATTTTTATCTGGGACTCTGGTTTTGGGTCTGGACTGTGACAGGCGGTGAGCTTCTCAATCTTTGATCTTAATGATTTAATTAGCAGGAACTGATCACGCTGCTTCTTCTCTTCCTCTTTTTCAGCTTCTTTAATAGCTGGGTCCATCCCCTTTCTCAGGGTTTTTCTCATAGCCTTGTCCCTCTTCCTCTCAATGCCCATCAGCTCTTCTAATTCCTCTTTTTCAGTTTCAAGCTCTTGGATCTTTCTGGCCAAATCCTTATTCTCGTTCCTCATCATTTTTATCAGTCTGCGCTTGTTCTGCTGCTTCGGAGGCCCACAAGTCATGTGCTCTCCCCAGTTTATCTTGGTCTCATCAATGATGTCCACTGTGCACAGTCCCTGTCCTATGTCTTCATTATAGTCCTGTATCGTGTTTTCCATATCCTCTATTTTTTCTGACATTAGCCCACAAGTCGTGCTCTCACCCCAGTTAATCTTGGACTCATCTATGATGTCCAGTGTGCACTGACCCTGCCCTATGTCCTTATTAAACACTTGCATGGTGTTTTCCATGTCCTCAATTTCTTTTGGCCAATTTTCCAGGTTCTCTCCCCTGTCAGTCTGGATGCACTGACCCTGTCCTCTATCTTCACCAGTCTCCTGCATCTGGCTTTCCAGTTCCTCAATCTCAATAACAATCATGTCCATCACATCTCTCTCTTTTCTTAGCTGCTTTTGAGCCCAGTGGTTCAGGTGCTCTCCCCAGTCAGGCTCCATGATTTCCAGTGCGCTCGTACCCGGTCCTGTTGGTCCCGTCACCTGTATTAGCTGCAGTAGAAGCGCTGAGTAGAATCTCACACCGAGCTCTGACCTGCTGAAGTGAAGCGCCTGTATTTATACTCTCTCTCCAGTGACGTCACAATACCAACCGGCCCGCATCGTGACGTCATTTGGTTATAAGACGTCACTCGCGTTGGCCCCGCCCCCTCCCTCCCGCGCCCCGCCCACACGCACTCACCTTCACTTTCATTATATATTAAAGGAACAGACCTTATAAAGCTGATGCGTTTACTTTAATGCTTTTTATTATTAATACAGTCAAGTGTGTTTAAGACATCATATAAACTCCTGGTTCAGCATGAAGCACATCTCACTATAAATATATTAGATTATCTTTACTCCAGAAATATTCTGCACTGATTTGTTTATGATCTTGTTTGTGCAGCTGCTTCTGCTTCCTCATGTTTAAACTGTGGGAGAAATCAGCTCATCATTCTCTTTATTAATATTCTCCTCATTTGTGTTATTTCTGAAGAGGTTTTAATATGTGTCAGGGCTCGATACCTTTCAAACACTGTTTCATGCAACAAATAAATCAGAGGATCAGGATTTTAATTAGCAATATTAAATAAGATCTAATAAAGCACATCAGAACCTGGAATTGAGGAGATCCTGATGCCCAAGTGATAATAGGAAAATCTCCCACGTTCATTTTAGTGCTCCTGCTATTTCTTTTAAATAGAAAATCTGTGAATCTAACTACCCATAATGCCCCCCACTCTCCTGTCTGAAAAGTGGTCGCACACCAAGGGTTCCACATATTCCTGCACGTCTTATAAAGAACTTAAACAGCATTGAGCTCCACAAGAGTTGTTCAGACTGTAGGGTGGCTCCCCCTGGTGGATACACAGGAACTGCTGGGGTGGTAGATACAGAAATGCATATTTCTTAAAATAAAGCAATAAATACACACTTTTAATCACGTATTATCATCTTTAATTCATCAAACATTCATTTTGAATTGCATTCAGAAAGTGGAACTTATTATGTATACAAAAATGTAACTAACACGTGGTAAAACTTAACATTATTGTTTAGGATATAGTACAGATAAAAATTATATTGTGTTATTTAGTTTATCAACCAAAACAAAGTTAAGATCTGATTACATTAGTGTTTTAGCAAACTCAATCACTAAAAGGTTTACGTCAGTGATGGAATGTTTTTTTATTATGTAATAAAGGGTAACCTTGTGACCACTTCACCACTTTTGTGCAGAATTGTTGCCAATTTTTTAGCTCCGATATGTGGAGCAACATTTCTTTTGATTTAAAGCTTCTTGGTGAACCATCTTATCTTCCACCACTTTTTAGTTTTCCTCTCATTCTGAGCCTCCTTCTTTTTCTCTGCTTTCTTACACTCCTTCTCTATTTCCTAACCAAAACAAAGTTAAGATCTGATTACATTAGTGTTTTAGCAAACTCAATCACTAAAAGGTTTACGTCAATGTTTTTTATTATGTAAAACTGGGTAAAAGTGTCAGTATAAGAGTTGTAGTATGTAATGTGGGTTACACAAAGGATGTGCAGAACAGCTGGCAGATGTATTCACTGACATCTTCAACATCTCCCTGAGCAGCGCCATCGTTCCAACGTGCCTCAAGATGACCACCATCGTACCCGTGCCAAAGAAGTCATCTGTGTCATGCTTCAATGACTATCGTCCCGTAGCACTCACGCCTATCATCATGAAGTGCTTCGAGAAACTAGTCATGAGGCATATTAAGACCCTACTGCCTCCCACCATGGACCCACTGCAGTTTGCGTACCGTCCTAACCGCTCAACGGACGACGCCATATCCACTACGCTTCACCTGGCTTCTACACACCTGGACAGAAAGAACACTTACGTCAGGATGCTGTTCATAGACTTTAGCTCAGCATTCAACACCATCATTCTTCAGCATCTAATTGGAAAGCTGAGCACGCTGGGCCTGAACACCTCTCTCTGCAACTGGATCCTGGATTTCTTGACTGAGAGACCTCAGTCCGTCCGGATCGGTAAGAAACCACACTGAGCACCGGCGCTCCCCAAGGCTGTGTGCTCAGTCCACTGCTGTTTACTCTGCTTACGCACGACTGTACAGCAATGCACAGCTCGAATTCCATCGTTAAGTTTGCAGACGACACAACTGTGGTGGGACTCATCAGCAACAACGATGAGTCAGCGTACAGAGAGGAGATACAACATCTAACGGACTGGTGCCAAGTCAACAACCTGTCTCTGAACGTGGATAAAACCAAAGAGATGGTCATTGACTTTAGAAAGACACTAAGGGACCACTCCCCACTGCACATCGACGGCTCATCTGTTGAGATCGTCAAGAGCACCAAATTTCTCGGTGTTCATCTGGAGGAGAATCTCACCTGGACCCTCAACACCAGTTCTATCACCAAGAAAGCCCAGCAGCGTCTCTACTTTTTGAGAAGACTGAGGAAAGCTCATCTGCTACCCCCCATTCTCACCACGTTCTACAGAGGAACAATCGAGAGCATCCTGAGCGGCTGCATCACTGTCTGGTTCGGAAATTGTACTGCGTCGGACCGCAGGACTCTCCAGCGAGTAGTGAGGACAGCTGAAAAGATCATCGGGGTCGCTCTTCCATCTCTCACGGACATTTTTAACACCCGCTGCATCCGCAAAGCTCTCAGCATTGTGGACGATCCAACCCATCCATCACATGGACTTTTTACTCTGCTCCCGTCTGGGAGACGATACCGCAGCATCCGGACTAACACAACCAGACTGTGTAACAGTTTTATCCCTCAGGCAATCAGACTCCTCAATTCAGTACTATAACAATTTCCTCCGGAAATTTTCTGCTGCCACACACTGAACTGTATTGACTATGTTACTTGCATTTTTTGCACACCTCCTGGAACTGCACAAGTAATTTCTGCACCTTACTTGTATTTTTGCACCTTATTTACTTTTTAGGCACCTTATCGGCATTGCCAATCTTACGCTGCTAATGTACAACGTCACTACCTCATGAACCATTGTACCATCTATTCACCATCATGTACTAACACTTGTCTTTAGTCCTGTCATCTAATTACTTGTTTAGATTAGGGATAATTAGGAATATCTTTTGTAGTTATTTATTATAGGATTTTTTTTATTTATTGTTGTATTTACAGTGTTTTGTATTGTCTTGCACTTTTTGTACCGTGTTACACCGTGATCCTAGAGGAACGCTGTTTCGTTTCAATATGTACTTGTATGTAGCTGAAATGACAATAAAACCTCTCTGACTCTCTCTGACTCTGACTCTGACTGACTTGATAAAATACAACTTGTTTTGGAGTAATTTGATGCATATTTTAAAAGCTATTGAAGTTATTAATAAAAAAAAAAACAGTTTTTTATTATGTAATAAAGGGTAAAAGTGTCAGTTTAAGAGTTGTAGTATGTAATGTGGGTTACACTCAATAAAATACAACTTGTGGAGAAATTTGATGAATATTTTAAAAGCTATTGAAGTTATTAATATGCTGAATACTTTCAATGCTATTAAAGTTATGAATAAAAATCATTTTTTGCACTGATGAAGGACTAGAGGACGACTAACACAAACTTGTGCAGCAACCGATCTGCTATTGGTTGTTTCCTCAATCTGTTCTCTTCTTTGTACTTGCATTTTTGCAAGAACACTGATGCCCTATACAGGAAGGGCCAAAGTCGGCTTTATTTTTTGAGGCGCCTGAGGTCCTTCAACATCTGCCGGACTATGCTCAAGATCTTCTATGAGTCTGTGGTAGCGAGTGCTATCCTCTATGCTGTTGCATGCTGGGGAAGCAGGCTGAGGGTGGCAGATGCCAACAGACTCGACAAATTGATCCGCAAGGCCGGTGATGTTGTTGGTGTGGAGCTGGACTCTCTGAAGGCAGTGTCGGAGAGGAGGACGCTGTCTAAGCTGCAGGTTATCATGAACAATGGCTCCCACCCACTTTATAACACAGTGATGAGACACAGGAGCACATTCAGTGCAAGACTCATTCTCCCAAAATGCACCACAGAGCGCCACAGGAAGTCTTTTCTACCTGTGGCCATCAAACTCTATAATTCCTCCCTTAATGTGTGACACTATGGTTTATCTGTGCAATATTCAGTTTTTATACGTGCAACATTCAGTTTTATTCATTTTCATATGTGCAATAATAATAACGTAAGCATTTAAACTATTTAATTGTGTGTATATAACTTTTTAACTTTCAATTTTTCTTCTTTTTTCTTTGTTTTAAGCTAGTAGAGTGTTTATTCTTTTAACATAAATGGGTGCTACTGTAAAAAACTGCAATTTCCCTCTGGGATCAATAAAATATTCTGATTCTGGTTTTTATGGACTTGAGAAATGTCATCATTTACAGCCCAAGTCTTAATATTGTGTTGGTCCCTTTTTTTGCTGGCAAAACAGCCCTGACCCGTCAAGTCATGGAGTCTGACACCTTTCTATCAGAACCAGCATGAACTTATTCAGCAGTTTGAGCTACAGTAGCTCGTCTGTCAGCCCCCAAGTGCACCAGTGAGCCTTGGACCTTCCTTGGACCACTTTTGATAGATACGGACCACTGCAGACCGGGAACACCCCACAAGAGCTGCAGTCTTGGAGATGCTCTGACCCAGTCGTCTAGCCATCACAATCTGTCCCTCGTCAAACTCACTCAGATTCTTACACTCGCCCATTTTTTCTGCTTCTAACATCAAGGTAAGCGACCACACACACTCGACCATCCACGTGATGTATAAAAGAAAACCTGATCCATCAGACCAGGCCACCTACTTCCATCGCTCTGTGGTCCAGTTTCGATGCTTGTGTAGCTGTTGTACATGTGTGTGTGTGTGTGTGTACAGTGTTTCACTGGTGTACTGGACGTGTAAGGAATTTATGTGTGTGTGAAGGAATAGGGTTCATATCTACATCATACACACACACACACACACACACACACACACACATGCAGTCTGTAAAAAATCCACAACACGAAGTCGATGCATTTTTAACATTTTATTAAAACATTTTCTTTAATGCCTCAATCATAACAAGGTTTAATGAAGGGATCAGGGTCACTGCAGGTCACTGGACTTTCTACACCAAACTGGTCCTACTGTGTCTACATGGACGTCCCTGTGTGAACAATCACGCTGGAAACTGTTTCAACACAGTTAGAATCATTTTATTATTATTATAAAGCTTTTAGCATCGAGTGTGGTTACAACCTTATTAAGGTTATATTTTGTGTTTTTACTGTCCCGGGTCAATGTGACCACTCCTCCACCCCCCACTATGGGGACCAGTACTGTTTATACACTCGATTTATTTATTTCAGGTCAGTGGGATATCTCCACCACCCCTGTTGATCTGCCGAGGGCGACAGTGACAGAGAAAAACTCTCCTAAAATTACAGGAAGGAACTTTGAGAGGAACCAGACTCGACAGGAACCTCCATCCCCCTCAGGTGGCCTGGAGAAGCATTTAAATAAATTAAAATGAAACAATATTTATAGTCTTTTATTCTGCACACTGTTGTCACAAACTGATGATTGTTGTTACTTTATGTTTTTAATAATTTAGGTCCCGGGTCAATGTGACCACTCCACCACCCCGCCACTATGGCGACCAAATTTTATCTTTGTACACAACATTTTAATTATTTTTGTGCTCTGTGGCCAATAGCAGAGTGACCACTCCACTACTTTGTGCTCTGGGGGTCAATATTAAATTTTTTTTGCACACAATTGTTGCACATGAATGTTTCCCCGAGCATTTTTGCACGGTGTTGTGACCACTTCACCACTTTTGTGCAGAATTGTTGCCAATTTTTTAGCTCCACGTCTCCCGATATGTGGAGCAACATTTCTTTTAATTTAAAGCTTCTTGGTGAACCATCTTATCTTCCACCACTTTTTATTTTTCCTCTCATTCTGAGCCTCCTTCTTTTTCTCTGCTTTCTTACACTCCTTCTCTATTTCCTTCCACTCTTTCTCCTCCTGCTTCTTTCTTTCTTTCATTTCTGTCTCACTCATGTTCCTTAGCTGTTTTTGTTTCAGCTCCTGGAGCATCTTCTGCTTCAGAGCAGCCTGGTTCACCATCATGGAGACATGCAGCTCTTCATTAGTTTGAAGCTGCAGCTCTAGATAGGATCTCTCCATCTCCCTGTTTAGCTCCAGGTTCTTTTTCTTCTCTGACCATTTCTTCTCTTTTCTGCAGATTAGGTTGGAGAACCACGACTTGTTTCTATTCCCTCCCTCAGTCTCATTCTTCGTTTCTGTCTGGCCTTGCTTTTCTTTTTGTAGTTGTGCGGTCACTTGGGGATCATTGATTTGTTGAAGCAGCTCTTGGTTTTTCTTTTCTGCTTTTATTTTTTCACCCACCATCCAAGTCCAGACTGGTCCCAGCTTCTTTGTAAATTTTATCTGGGACTCTGGTTTTGGGTCTGGACTGTGACGAGCTGTGAGCTTCTCAATCTTTGATCTTAATGATTTGATTAGCAGGAACTGATAACGCTGCTTCTTCTCTTCCTCTTTCTCAGCTTCTTTAATAGCTGGGTCCATCCCCTTTCTCAGGGTTTTTCTCATAGCCTTGTCCCTCTTCCTCTCAATGCTCATCAGCTCTACTAATTCCTTTTTTTCAGTTTCAAGCTCTTGGATCTTTCTGGCCAAATCCTTATTCTCGTTCCTCATCATTTTTATCAGTCTGCGCTTGTTCTGCTGCTTCAGAGGCCCACAAGTCATGTGCTCTCCCCAGTTTATTTTGGTCTCATCAATGATGTCCACTGTGCACAGTCCCTGTCCTATGTCTTCATTATACTCCTGTATCTTTTTTTCCATATCCTCTATTTTTTCTGTCATTAGCCCACAAGTCGTGCTCTCACCCCAGTTAATCTTGGACTCATCTATGATGTCCAGTGTGCACTGACCCTGCCCTATGTCCTTATTAAACACTTGCATGGTGTTTTCCATGTCCTCAATTTCTTTTGGCCAATTTTCCAAGTTCTCTCCCCTGTCAGTCTGGATGCACTGACCCTGTCCTCTATCTTCACCAGTCTCCTGCATCTGGCTTTCCAGTTCCTCAATCTCAATAACAATCATGTCCATCACATCCCTCTCTTTTCTCAGCTGCTTTTGAGCCCAGTGGTTCAGGTGCTCTCCCCAGTCAGGCTCCATGATTTCCAGTGCGCTCGTACCCGGTCCTGTTGGTCCCGTCACCTGTATTAGCTGCAGTAGATGCGCTGAGTAGAATCTCACACCGAGCTCTGACCTGCTGAAGTGAAGCGCCTGTATTTATACTCTCTCTCCAGTGACGTCACAATACCAACCGGTCCGCATCGTGAGGTCATTTGGTTATAAGACGTCACTCGCGTTTGCCCCGCCCCCTCCCTCCCGCTCCCCGCCCACACGCACTCACCTTCACTTTCATTATATATTAAAGGAACAGAACTTATAAAGCTGATGCGTTTACTTTAATGCTTTTTATTATTAATACAGTCAAGTGTGTTTAAGACATCATATAAACTCCTGGTTCAGTATGAAGCACATCTCACTATAAATATATTAGATTATCTTTACTCCAGAAATATTCTGGACTGATTTGTTTATGATCTTGTTTGTGCAGCTGCTTCTGCTTCCTCATGTTTAAACTGTGGGAGAAATCAGCTCATCATTCTCTTCATTAATATTCTCCTCATTTGTGTTATTTCTGATGATGTTTTAATATGTGTCAGGGCTCGATACCTTTCAAACACTGTTTCATGCAACAAATAAATCAGGGGATCAGAATTTTAATTAGCAATATTAATTAAGATCTAATAAAGCACATCAGAACCTGGAATTGAGGAGATCCTGATGCCCAAGTGATAATAGGAAAATCTCCCACGTTCATTTTAGTGCTCCTGCTATTTCTTTTAAATAGAAAATCTGTGAATCTAACTACCCATAATGCCCCCCACTCTCCTGTCTGAAAAGTGGTCGCACACCAAGGGTTCCACATATTCCTGCACGTCTTATAAAGAACTTAAAACAGCATTGAGCTCCACAAGTGTTGTTCAGGCTGTAGGGTGGCTCCCCCTGGTGGATACACAGGAACTGCTGGGGTGGTAGATACAGAAATGCATATTTCTTAAAATAAAGCAATAAATACACAATTTTAATCACGTATTATCATCTTTAATTTATCAAACATTCATTTTGAATTGCATTCAGAAAGTGGAACTTATTATGTATTCATAAAAGGGAGAATAAGGGGGGGGAATGCATAAAGATATATATATATATATATATATATAAAGATAAAGATATAGTAAAGATAAAAATGACATTGTGTTATTTAGTTTATTAATCAAAACAAAGTTACATTAGATTACAGTAGTGTTTTAGCAAACTCACACATTCACACATCACTACAAGGTTTAGTCAGTGATGGAATGTACATGCTTTATTTTTCTCTTAACACATCAAAAGAAATTGAATCCAAATTCCTGATAGACACTGAAGATTTTTTATGATCAACTTGTAAACAAATCTACTGCAGTTAAGGTCAGTAAGGAAAGTGTTAGTGTTAAAGCTTGATGATGAATTTGTACCCAGTACAACAAGATTATTCATTCCAAGTTACAATGGGAATTTAAAGGAAAGCCTGAACGCCATGATAACGTGGAGTGTTATAAAATAGATCCTAATATATAATGATAAAGAATAAAGAGATTTGAGATTTTGATAATGTTCTGAACAAGAAATATTTTTACGGTGGCTGGGTAGCGCTGTCGCCTCATAGCAAGAAGGTCCTGGGTTCGACCCCTAGGTGAAGCAATCCGGGTCCTTTCTGTGTGGAGTTTGCATGTTCTCCCCGTGCCTGTGTGGGTTTCCTCCGGGAGCTCCGGTTTCCTCCCACAGTCCAAAGACGTGCAAGTGAGGTGAACCGGATATACAAAATTGTCCATGACTGTGTTCGATATAACCTTGTGAAATGATGGATCATGGGTAACCAGTAACTACCGTTCCTGTCATGAATGTAACCACAGTGTAAAACATAACGTTAAAATCCTAATAAATAAATAAATCAATAATAGTCCAACCAAAGTTTGTTAGCACTGAAAAAGTTTTACTTACATAACCAGTAAAAGGCAACAAATAGTTCATTGTACAACTTTAGTCAATTTTATAAAACAAAAAATTGAAAATATCTAAATAGCCGACAGGTCAAATGACATAAAACCACACAGTGTCATTAGTCAACATGTCTGAAAATACATAGATAGAGTTCATCATCAAATGTATTAATTTAAAAGAAAAACAATTTTAAAATTATTATAAAATATACAAACCCAGCAAATAACTGCACCAGCTGAGCGGTTCTACAAATGTAGCACTATATAGTTGGGGCCAGTGATAGCTCAGTGGTTAAAGTACTGGACTAGTAAACAGAAGGTTGCCGGTTCAAGCCCCACCACCACCAAGTTGCCACTGTTGGGTCCCTGAGCAAGGCCCTTAACCCTCAATTGCTCATCATGTTCCGCTCATTGTGTAAGTCGCTTTGGATAAGAGCGTCTGCGTAATGCTGAAAATGTAAATGTTAATGTAAAATGTCTCAGCTAATCGACTCTAGTGAAGACCAAGAGTCACAATATTGCTTTAATAGACTATTTTTTATTCTTAAAATCCCAGCGTTTGTGTGTGAGGGTGGAGGGTGTGGTGTGAGGTGTGGTCTGGGGTTATGGGAGGGGTGGTCACTCCCAGTATAGCTTAAAAAAAAACTAGCTTATTACTGATTTGCATGTTGTGAAAGTATTGTTACCAATATTTCTAGCTCAAAAAAAATTGGGACAGTATAAAAAATGCAAACGCAGTGTTTCTTACATTTACATCGACTCTTATTTCATCTTATATAAACCCAAAATATTTTATGTTTCGTCTGGTCAACTTCATTTCAATACATACACATACAACACCCAACTCCCAACTCCTTTGTCCATCTTCACTGCAACCTTCACCCACCACAGTTTGATGCTTTACACCTCCACTTTCAACACCCAGCACCCAAGCCTGCTCTCTATCGTTCACCAGAGATCAAGTGAGGAGGGAACTGAGGAAAATGAAGGTGAGGAAGGCTGCAGGCCCTGATGGCATCCACCCCGGGCTTCTGAGACACTGTGCAGACCAGCTGTGTGGGATAGTCCAGGTCATCTTTAACCTAAGCCTGAAACAAGACTGCACATCCCATTGAGTTAAATGGATATAGACCAGTGGCACTGACCTCTCATCTGATGGACATGGAGCGACTTGTTTTGGACTATCTCCGCCCACTGGTTAAACCAGTGATGAATCTGTTACAGTTTGCCTACCAGCCAGGCATTGGGGTGGATGATCCAATCATCTACCTTCTTCGAAGATCCCTCTCTCATGTCGACAGGGCAGGAAGCACTGTGAGGATCATGTTCTTCGACCTATCTAGTGCATTCAACACCATCAGGCCCACTATACTGAGGAACAAGATGGAGAGTGCTGCGGTGGATCATCAACTCACCACATGGACAATGGACTATTTAACAAACAGACCACAGTATGTGCAGCTTAAGGACTGCGTTTCGGACACAATCCTCTGCAGCACTGGTGCTCCACAAGGGACAGTCCTGGCCCCATTCCTCTTCACCCTCTACACCTCGGACTTCACCTACAATACAACAACCTGTCACCTTCAGAGGTTCTCCGATGACTCGGCTGTTGTTGGCTACATCCTGGATGGAGAAGACAGCGAGTATAGGGAACTCACCAAGAACTTTGTAGACTGGTGTGGACACAATTACCTCGAGATCAACACCAGCAAGACAAAAAAGCTGCTGGTGGACTTTTGAAGGTCTAAACCACATCCACTGAAACCGGTGAGCATCCAGGGATGGAATATGGAGATCGTTAACTCCTATCTTAACTCCGGTCTTTTGGAATACAGGGGGCCCTTCTCAGCTCTTTTTATGACTCGGTGGTGGCATCAGCCATTTTCTATGGTGTTATCTGCTGGGGCAGCATCATGACAGCAGCAGACAGGAAGAAACTGGACAAACTGATCAGAAAGGCGAGTTCTGTCCTGGGCTGCACCCTGGACTTAGTGGAAGCAGTGGGGGAGAGAAGGATGATGGTCAAGCTTTCATCTTTAATGGAGAACACCGATCCCCCACTGCATGAGACTGTGGCAGCACTGGGCAGCTCCTTCAGCGACAGATACCGCAGCTCCTTTCTACCTTCTGCTGTCAGGCTATACAACCAGCACCGCCCCAAACGCAGATAATCATTTCTATCACAATAATTCACATGGTTTTTAATATTCTCTGAAGTGCAATAACTTCTTAAAATATGTGCAATACCTGCTGTACCGACTGTACTATCTGCAATATATTTTAATACCTGTGCAATATTTGGTTAACTTTCCTAAAAATACTGTTTATATTTACATATTCTTACTTTTCTACTTTTTAATATATGTGTACATATGTGTACACACTTTGTATTTTTTATTTTTATATCCTTGAAAGCTGCTGTAACACTGCAAATTTCCCCCGTGGGATAATAAAAGGCTATTTTATCTTATCTTACATGCATTTTACTCCCCGTGTTTGCGTGGGTTTCCTCCGGGAGCTCCGGTTTCCTCCCACAGTCCAAAGACGTGCAAGTGAGGTGAATTGGAGATACAAAATTGTCCATGACTGTGTTCGATATAACCTTGTGAACTGATGAACCTTGTGTGATGAGTAACTACCGTTTCTGTCATGAATGTAACCACAGTGTAAAACATGACGTTAAAATCCTAATAAAACAAACTAAAACATGAATTTTAAGCCTACAACACATTCTAAAAAAAGTGTGAACAGGGCTAGTAATAAGGTAAAAATAAAAACTAAATAATGGCATGATTTATTAGCGGATTATAATCATGAATGGGCACAAATCATGTTCAGATGGAAGGAAGAAAATAGGTGGATTGTTAAGGTGGTTTTCAGGCTTAAAAGAACAATCTTTATATATTTTTTAAATAACCGAATCCGTTTGTACTAACAGCATTTACTTTTACTTTTAATATTTAAGTACATTTAATATCAGAAAATCACTTTTAATATTTAAGTACATTTTATATCAGAAAATCACTTAATATTTAAGTACATTTAATATCAGAAAATCACTTTTAATATTTAAGTACATATAATATCAGAAAATCACTTTTAATATTTAAGTACATTTTATATCAGAAAATCACTTAATATTTAAGTACATTTAATATCAGAAAATCACTTTTAATATTTAAGTACATTTTATATCAGAAAATCACTTTTAATATTTAAGTACATTTTATATCAGAAAATCACTTAATATTTAAGTACATTTAATATCAGAAAATCACTTTTAATATTTCTTAAGTACATTTAATATCAGAAAATCACTTTTAATATTTAAGTACATTTAATATCAGAAAATCACTTTTAATATTTAAGTACATTTAATATCAGAAAATCACTTAATATTTAAGTACATTTAATATCAGAAAATCACTTTTAATATTTAAGTACATTTTATATCAGAAAATCACTTAATATTTAAGTACATTTAATATCAGAAAATCACTTTTAATATTTAAGTACATATAATATCAGAAAATCACTTTTAATATTTAAGTACATTTTATATCAGAAAATCACTTAATATTTAAGTACATTTAATATCAGAAAATCACTTTTAATATTTAAGTACATTTTATATCAGAAAATCACTTTTAATATTTAAGTACATTTTATATCAGAAAATCACTTAATATTTAAGTACATTTAATATCAGAAAATCACTTTTAATATTTCTTAAGTACATTTAATATCAGAAAATCACTTTTAATATTTAAGTACATTTAATATCAGAAAATCACTTTTAATATTTAAGTACATTTAATATCAGAAAATCACTTAATATTTAAGTACATTTAATATCAGAAAATCACTTTTAATATTTAAGTACATTTTATATCAGAAAATCACTTTTAATATTTAAGTACATTTTATATCAGAAAATCACTTTTAATATTTCTTAAGTACATTTTATATCAGAAAATCACTTTTAATATTTAAGTACATTTTATATCAGAAAATCACTTTTAATATTTAAGTACATTTTATATCAGAAAATCACTTTTGATACTTAAGTACATTAAATATCAGATACTTTTAGACCTTTACTCAAGTAATCTTCTAACAGGTGACTTTTACTTCTATCAGAGTAAATTTAAAAGATACTTTTACTCAAGTATGGACTTCAGGTACTGTATACACCACTTGTTTCACTTGTGTACTGGACGTGTAAGGAATTGATGTGTGTGTGAAGGAATAGGGTTCATATTTACATTACACACACACACACACACACACACACACACACACACACACACACGCAGTCTGTAAAAAATCCACAACATGAAGTCGATGCATTTTTAACATTTTATTAAAACATTTTCTTTAATGCCTCAATCATAACCAGGTTTTAATGAAGGGATCAGGGTCACTGCAGGTCACTGGACTTTCTACACCAAACTGGTCCTACTGTGTCTACAGTCTACAGTGTGGTTACAGTTTTATCAATGTGACCAAACCCCCGCCCCCCACTATGGGGACCAGTACTGTTTATACACTCGATTACCTCCAACTAAATGAAGTATTTATTTATTTCAGGTCAGTGGGATATCTCCACCACCCCTGTTGATCTGCCGAGGGCGACAGTGGCAGAGAAAAACTCTCCTAAAATTACAGGAAGGAACTTTGAGAGGAACCAGACTCGACAGGAACCTCCATCCTCCTCAGGTGACCTGGAGAAGCATTTAAATGAATTAAAATGAAACAATATTTATAGTCTTTTATTCTGCACACTGTTGTCACAAACTGATGATTGTTGTTACTTTGTGTTTTTAATCATTTAGGTCCCGGGTCAGTGTGACCACTCCACCACCCCGCCACTATGGCGACCGATATTTATCTGTGCAATATTTTATTATTTTATATTTATGTTTTGTTTAGTTTAGTTTTTTTGTTTTTGCCAGAGCAGAGTGACCACTCCACCACTATGTACTCTGGGGGCCAATATTTTATTTTTCTGTACACAATTGTGGTAAAATTTATGTTTTTAATCATTTAGGTCCCGGGTCAATGTGACCACTCCACCACCCCGCCACTATGGCGACCAAATTTTATCTTTGCTCACAACATTTTAATTATTTTTGTGCTCTGTGGCCAATAGCAGAGTGACCACTCCACTACTTTGTGCTCTGGGGACCAATATTGAATTTTTTTGCACACAATTGTTGCACATGAATGTTTCCCCGAGCACTTTTGCACAGTGTTGTGACCACTTCACCACTTTTGTGCAGAATTGTTGCCAATTTTTAGCTCCACGTTTCCCGATATGTGGAGCAACATTTCTTTTGATTTAAAGCTTCTTGGTGAACCATCTTATCTTCCACCACTTTTTAGTTTTCCTCTCATTCTGAGCCTCCTTTTTCTCTGCTTTCTTACACTCCTTCTCTATTTCCTTCCACTCTTTCTCCTCCTGCTTCTTTCTTTCTTTCATTTCTGTCTCACTCATGTTCCTTAGCTGTTTTTGTTTCAGCTCCTGGAGCATCTTCTGCTTCAGAGCAGCCTGGTTCACCATCATGGAGACATGCAGCTCTTCATTAGTTTGAAGCTGCAGCTCTAGATAGGATCTCTCCATTTCCCTGTTTAGCTCCAGGTTCTTTTTCTCCTCTGACCATTTCTTCTCTTTTTTACTGATTAGGTTGAGGAACCACGACTTCTTCTTATTTCCTCCCTCAGTCTCCTTTTTTTTGGGTGTCGGCTCTGTCGCCCGCTCCTCTGCTCTCCTCTTCGACTTGTTCTCCAGTCGCCCCGATTCTAACCTGCTTTGTAGCTCCGTTTCTGTCTGGCCTTGCTTTTCTTTACGCAGTTGTGCTGCAGCTTGGAGATCATTGACCTGTTTAAGCAGCTCTTGGTTTTTCTTCTCTGCCTTTATTTTGTCGCCCACCATCCGAGTCCAGGCTGGTCCCAGCTTCTTTGTGATTTTCATCTGGGACTCTGGTTTTGGGTCTGGACTGAGGCGAGCCATGAGCTTCTCAATCTTTAGCCTTAATGACTTGATTAGCAGGAACTGATCACGCTGCTTTTTCTGTTCCTCTTGTTCAGCTTCTTTAATAGCTGGGTCCATCCCCTTTCTCAGGGTTTTTCTCACAGCCTTGTCCCTCTTCCTCTCAATGCCCATCAGCTCTTCTAATTCCTCTTTTTCAGTTTCAAGCTCTTGGATCTTTCTTGCCAAATCCTTATTCTCTTTCCTCATCATTTTTATCATTCTGTTCTTGTTCTGCTGCTTCGGAGGCCCACAAGTCATGTGCTCTCCCCAGTTTATTTTGGTCTCATCTATGATGTCCAGTGTGCACTGACCCTGCCCTATGTCCTTATTATACACCTGCATTGTGTTTTCCATATCCTCGATTTCTTCTCTCATTATTTCCATCATATCTCTCTCTGGAAGCTCACAAGTCGTGTTCTCTACCCAGTTAATCTTATTCTCATTGATGACTTCAGGTTTCCACTGACCCATCATATTGCTCTCTTTTTGCAGCTGCCTTTGAACCCAGTAGTCCGAGTGCTCTACCCTATCAATCTTGGTCTCATCGATGATGTCCAGTGTGCACTGACCCTGTCCTATGTCTTTATTAAACTCTTGTATTCTGTTTTCCATGTCCTCAATTTCTTTTGTCATGTTTTTCATGTCGTCTCCCCTGTCAGTCTCGATGATGTCCAGTGTGCGCTGACCCTGTCCTATATCTTCACCAGTCTCCTGCATCTGGCTTTCCAGTTCCTCAATCTCAATAACAATCATGTCCATCACATCTCTCTCTTTTCTCAGCTGCTTTTGAGCCCAGTAGTTCAGGTGCTCTCCCCAGTCAGGCTCCATGATTTCCAGTGCGCTCGTACCCGGTCCTGTTGGTCCCGTCACCTGTATTAGCTGCAGTAGAAGCGCTGAGTAGAATCTCACAACGAGGTCTGAGCTGCTGAAGTGAAGCGCCTGTATTTATACTCTCTCTCCAGTGACGTCACAATACCAACCGGTCCGCATCGTGACGTCATTTGGTTATAAGACGTCACTCGCGTTACCCAGGTATTGCAGACTGGCCCCACGTCGTCTCGAATCCAGCAACCGATGGACAGCATAAACAGGTGTCCCATCAACAATCACCGGAGGTGGAGGAGTCTCACCAGACATGGTCTCGTTCAGTGGACCTGTGACAACCGGTTTCAGGAGAGATACATGAAAAGAATTTGACATACGAGAATGCCCAGGTAAATCCCATTTATATGTGACATCATTAATACGTTTTAAAATTTTATATGGACCAATGTATTTGGGTGATAATTTTTTACTCCCCTCTGAGATCCTGAAGTCTCGTGTTGACAGCCACACCCGGTCTCCTGGTTGATAGGTGGGAGTATTTCCTGGATGGCGATCTGCTTGATTCTTTTGCCGTTGCAATACGGTTTCTATGCGTTGATGCGTCTGCTCCCATACCTCCTCACTACGCCTCATCCAGTCATCCACAGCGGGTACATCCGATGTAGTTCCACATCAAGGCATTACAGGAGGTTGATACTCTAGAAAACACTGAAAAGGAGTCATCCCTGTGGTAGAACTAGTTAGAGAGTTCTGAACAATCTCAGTCCATGGAAGAAAACGGGCCCAGTCTCTCGGATTCTCAAAACAATACAGTCTCAGAAATGTACCCAGTTCTTGATTCATCCTTTCACACTGTCCATTGGACTCTAGGTGATAACCTGAAGTCAGACTAATCGAAACACCTAATTGTTCAAAGAAGGCCGACCAAACTTGGGACGTGAATTGGGACCCTCTATCTGACAGAATCTCCTCAGGAAAACATAATTGAACAAGGCTTCAGCAGTCTGAAAAGCAGTGGATAAGGATGGAAAAGGTAAAAACCTCACCCCTCGTGAAAATCTGTCAATGATTGTGAGAATAGTAGTATATGACTGAGAAGGTGGGAGGTCAGTAATAAAGTCAATAGCTAAATGAGACCACGGACGTGCTGGAAACGGTAATGGTACCAATTTCCCAACGGGCAGTGTTTTAGGCGTCTTAGATTGCGAACAGACAGAACAAGATGATACGAACCTATGTACTGTATATCACTAAACATATTCTCCCACCAGTATCTATTAGCTAGAAGTTGTTGGGTACGAGTCTCACCAGGGTGACCAGATGAGATAGATGAATGGGCCCAGACAATAAGTCGATCACGATACGGACTAGGAACATACAGCTGATTAGGTGGGCATTGAGCAGGTATTTCAATCTCTTTTAACATTCCTTCAATTTCATCGTCGATTTCCCAACGAATAGAAGACACTACCACACCAGGTCGGAGTATAGTTTCAGATGAAGAGCTATGAGATGTTTCATCAACATACATTCGAGAACCTGGTGTGTATGAAACTGAAAGCGAGAAAAAAATAAGGACCAACGAGCTTGGCGAGGATCTAGTCGTTTTGCTGATTGCAAGTATTCCAAATTGTTATGATCTGTAAGGACTAAAAATGGATGATTAGCTCCCTCTAGCCAATGTCTCCATTCTTCGAATGCTAATTTCATGGCCAGAAGTTTCTCCATCTCCGATCCCATAATTTTGTTCTGTGGGTGTAAGTTTATGTGAATAAAATGCTATGGGATGTAATTTCGGGGGATTACCTTGCCTTTGTGAGAGAACTGCATCCACCTCTACTAGAAAAGGTTGACTAGGATTGGGATGTGCGAGTATAGGAGCTGAGGTGAAAGCCTGTTTGAGGCTCAGGAAAGCCTGTTCGGCTTCACAATACCATACGGGATTTTTAGTAGCGCCCTTAAGTCCGGGGAGCTGCCAAGCTACTAAAATTAGGGATAAAACGACAGTAGAAACTGGCAAATTCTAAGAACTTCTGCAGCTCTTTAACAGTTTTCGGAGTGGGCCAACTGACCACTGCATCTACCTTGTGATCATCCATGGTAATACCTGTGGGGCTTATTATATAACCAAGAAAGGTAGTAGAGGAAAGATGAAACTCACATTTCTCTCCTTTGATGTACAGCTGGTTCTCTAGTAGTCTAGAAAGAACTTGACGGCCATGAGAAATACTGTCAGAAAAAACAAGAATATCATCAATATAGGCTATGACAAACCGACCAATCATATCACGCAGAACATCATTGATGAATGCTTGGAAGACAGAAGGGGCGTTACTAATGCCAAGTTCAGGTTCACACTACACGACTGGATCTCTTGCACTCGGGAGTCCTTCAGTCGGTGTGTAATTCACACTACACGACTGATCGGTGATAGGGGGTTTCACACTACACGATCCATCACCAACTGGAATCGCAGGCGAGCTTCTCTGGTCTCCCTTTTTTTTTCTTGACGAGGGAGTTTAATGATACCACGTCCAAAAATGCACGTCAACAAGTAGCGAGAGATCAAAAATGTTTGTGGTCTGATGTGCAGCGTAAAATCAAAGAGGGAAAATTAATGAATCTGAGTGGATTTGGCAACACCAACAGTATATGGCTTGTTCTGTAGTAAGTTGGAGGTTAATTAATAATTTTGCAATGCAGTGTTGTGTTATGTTTTGTAGAGAACGATCAAGTCAGAAATACTGTAAAACGTGTGTGTGCCGGTGTATTCTGATATAAACTATATTAATTACGCCTTCCCTCCTGCGTTTCCCCTCACACCGTATCCTGCGTTCTCATTGGCTGTTCATTCCCAGTCGCACATCTGAGATCAGATATCTGGCGTGCTAGAAAACTCAATCCAGTCGCCGAGCGCTCGGCGAGCCGGTCGGGTCGAGTTGTAGGATAGTTCACACTTAGTGACTGAGAGCCGAGTTTTGATTGCCGAGTGAACGCCGAGTCGCTCCCGACCCGGAGAATCAAGCGCCGACCAGCCGCTGAGCGAAAATCAGGGCAGAAATCGTGTAGTGTGAACCAGGCATAAGGAAATGGCATGACTATACTCATAGTGCCCCCTAGTGGTGACAAAGGCAGTCTTCCATTTATCTCCTTCTCTTACACGAACCAGGTTGTAGGCACTTCTGAGGTCCAGCTTTGAAAAAATATTGGCCCCACGCAATTGTTCTAAAGCTACTGGAATCCGAGGAAGGGGATATGGGTATTTTTTGGTAACCTGGTTTAAACCTCTGTAATCGATACACGGACGTAATCCCCCATCTTTCTGCAGGAGAAGCTGCAGGAGATGTGGATGGACGAATGAACCCTTGAGCCAGAGCTTCTTCGATGTATTCCTCCATGGCCCTTTCCTCGGCCTGGGTTAACGGATACACTCTGGATTTAGGAAGAGTAGCATTGTCCATAAGTTCAATAGCACAATCACAGTGTCTGTGAGGTGGTAGCTTAGTAGCATTATTTTTACTGAACACCTCCTTCAGGTCTAAATATTCTTGAGGAATTTCTATTTCTACAGCATTTTCAGGACAAACAAAATGTGGACCAAGAAAGCAATTGTTGATCAGACCAAGAGATAATGGGGTTATGTTTCTTCAGCCAGGGTAATCCTAATATGATTGAAAATTCAGATAAAGTCTATGACTAAAAAGTTAAAAAGTTCTTCATGAAGAGCACTGGTAGATACCTTAACCGGTTCTGTTATCAAAGAAATAGTTCCTGCTCCAACAGGGCCTCCATCCAGAGCAGAAACCTTCAATGTAGTCTTCAGGGGTTGAACACTGATGTCCAGCTGATTAACCACCTTCGTGTGTATAAAGTTTCCTTCCGCGCCGGAATCAATCAAGGCTGAGAAGACAGAAGAAGAACCTGGGCAGTAAATAGTGACAGGTAACAAGAAAGATTTCGAAACCAACCCCTTTGTGGGAACACTCACCACATTACCCAAGGTAGGTGCCTGAGGTCTGTGCGGGCGGGCCCGGCAGTCATGTAAGACGTGACCAGCACCACCACAGTACATGCACAGACCTCCATGTAATCGTCCACGTCTTTCTTCACGAGACAAGTCACACTGCATAAGTTCCATATTATCGTAGTCCTCTCGGAAAGGTGCACCGGCCGGGTAAGCTGTTGGACGAACAGGTGTTTGACCCTGTTGGGACCCACGATTAGAAGCTGAGGCAGTTCTTGTGGTTTTTCGTTCATGCGAGAGTTGATCCAGTCTCATAGCAAGCTTTGTTAAGCTATCTAGAGACAAACGGTCATCCTTACATGCTAGTTCAGTTCTTACTTTAGAACTCAGACCATTACGAAACATGACCAACAATGCTGGTTCATTCCAACCACTACTTGCTGCTACAGATCGTTCACCTTGCCGAATTTTAGCCAAAAATTCTCCACTAGTCTTTCCCTCATGAGGATGATCAAAAACAACACAAATTTGTTCAATACATTGCTCATAAGAACAACTCTGTAACTCAGACCAAACAGCTGTAGCCCAATCGAGTGCTTTACCAGTCATACGAGACACTACAAAAGCTATCCGTGCTATCCGTGCTTTATCAGAGCTCGGAGGAGAATTATTCAAGTAAATCGAGCACTGCAACAAAAAACCTTTACACAAATGAGGAGATCCATCAAATTTATCAGGCTTACTAACCGGAAAAACGCCCTCAGGTTGCGAGATAAGTGACGAAGGACTAGCTGCGGGTTCATTAGCAGTAAAAACATTCATAGTTTGTAACTGAGCAGACAACTGTTTCATACCTTCGATCACTTGGGCAAGTTGTTTTTGTTGTTCTCCCTGCTGTTGTGCCATACACTGCAAAAAATCACCTTCAGAAAACAAGAAAAATAAAAACAAATCAAGACAGAAGGTGCTTAAATCAAGCAAAATTATCTGCCAGTATAGTGAGAAAATTTATTTTAGCAAGATTTCTTAAAACAAGGGAAAAGATCTTGTGCTATAAATTATCTTATAATCTTAAAATTAGTAGGAAATTACTTGATTTAAGGCATTATGGCTAGATTTGAGTAAAACTCATTTGCTCTAATGTCATATTAATAATCCAAAAACTAGCATAATCAGCTAAACTAGCATATTAATCTTGTTTTAAGCATTTTCATAAAACCTTATTTGGTAAAAAAAAATCTTGAAATTAGATTTCTTGGACATATTTTTAGCTAAAATGGCTTAAAAATGTTCTTAAATTAACACTGTAAAGTTTAAATTAAGATCAACTCCAGAAAATAGTTCTCAAAATAAGAAATGAACAATTTAAAAACCCTCACATTGTTATAATTAACACTAAAAAAAACTATCTATAAAAACAGCAAAAGAAATATTGAAATGAGATGTAAATGCTTATATTAAGCAAAAAGAAAATCTGCCAATGGGGTACGCAAATGTTACTTAGTAAGACTTCTTAAAAATAAGCAATAATACATATAGGTTTTGGCACCACACTAAATGCCTTAAAACCGTCAGAAAATATGAAAATTAAAGCATTTTAATCATGACATAAGCATTAAAAATTCAGTTTCCATGCACAAAAGTCAGATATAGAGACTCGATACTATAATTAGTAATAATTATTAGTAATAATTTACTAATAAAGCAGTATTTAATCCAGAAATTATTTTAAATCACTTTTATTTCATCAAGTTTTTATTGCAAACATAATGCAAATTTCTAACTTTAATGAGAATGTATTGTAGCATCAAGCTAACAGTTTCGTCTGTTTGTGTTTTTTAACACGCTCTTAAACAAAGTTTCTAACAAACATTTAAGTAACATATTCCTCCAAAACGCATCTAATAAACCCATAACCTAAAATTAATCTCCTAAATGAAACTTCGTTGTTTTTTCCTCTTACAGAGAGAAGCACTCATGTTTACTCTGTGAGGCTTCGTCCCAAATCACGCCCCCTTCCCTATGTAGTGCACTTCGTAGGACATGACATGTTAGCGCTTCCACCCCAAACAGTGAAGTAGTGCACTATATAGGGAACAGGGAGTGATTTGAGACACTACATACGGACCTACTGTAAAGAGCAGATCTGTTACCTAATAAATTGCATTATCCAAGCATTCAGTGTTACCGCTCGCAATTTTAATTTAAATGTATCTTCTATGGTCCGACTACACTTGGTTATCAAACCTGAAAACAATTAAGAAAAATAAATGCTGACTTTAAAGTTAAGCTAGCTAGCTAAGTTAATCAGGTAAATTCTAACTTAAATGAACCTAGACAAGATTCTGAACAAGCACAATACTGGCCCACAAAACTCAACATTCAAACAGAAAATAGAAGTTATTAGCTCACCTGTAAGTGCTGCGGTGGAAATATCATCCAGGGTTTCTCCATTTCAGTAGTTTGTGGTCAGCACTTAGCAGCAGAAAAAGAAATGTCGGTTAGAAGAAAGTTCCGGCGGGAACTGAGGAGGAATCATCTCATGTTGTACAAGGGAGCAATTCATTTCATTAGGCAGCACGGTTTTGGTTAGCTGCTTGAATTGATCAAATGTGTTGCTTAGCTCTAAAACACTTAATACAATTAAACAAAAACAGCTCAACAATACCGGTGACATTAATGTAGATGCATCATCAAATTGCTTAATCTGAATAAATTCTTATCATGGGTATTATTGTAATACATATATTTTTTGTAAGTAGCTGCTCTCAGTAGGGTTGTAAATAAATTCAGTTGTTTAAAGCGGTTTCAGATTTCTTGTTTCTTGTACAACCCCAATTCCAATGAAGTTGGGACGTTGTGTAAAACATAAATAAAAACAGAATTCGATGATTTGCAAATCCTTTTCAACCCATATTCAATTGAATTCACTACAAAGACAAGATATTTAATGTTCAAACTGATAAACTTTATTGTTTTTTTTGTGTGCAAATATTCACTCATTTTGAATTTGATGCCTGCAACACGTTCCAAAGAAGTTGGGACAGGGGCAACAAAAGACTGGGAAAGTTGAGGAATGCTCAAAAAACTGCGTGAGCAAATAGTCCAACAGTTTAAGAATAACATTTCTCAACGTGCAATTGCAAGGAATTTAGGGATTTCATCATCTATGTTAGGGTGCCTGCGACGTCTGGTGAACATACCACCAGTTCCCAGCGTTGCAGGCGTTACAGAACAAAGAGCAGCGTGGCCTCAAATAGGAGGCCAGCTGATTAGGGCAACGACCTGCAGCTGTCAGCTCCCTATTTAAGGGGGCGTCGCCAGTCTGCAGGCGTCGCACCTTTGTTCTGTGTTTGTCACACGGCTGCTCTGCACCAGCCATTCCTTTTATCAGGGCAAGAACGGTTACCCCAGGCGCTTCCTAGAGCGGTTGGGTGTGTAAGCTGTAAGGCTGAGGTAACTAGGTTTTTTGTTTCACTGATTAGGGAGAGCCGGTGCGATTAGGTGCAGCCCTCGCTTGTTCCCCGCTTGCTAAGCTAGCAGAGGGTTAGCTTTGGACTAACAGCTTTGTTTTGTGTTTCCTTTTCAGTTGCCAGCGACACCAGCGGCCTCGTTCGGGATTTCCCGAATTGTCTTCTGTTTGAGTTTTGTTTATGTTGTACTGTATTTATATTATTTATTGTTAATAAATATTATTTTTTGCTCCGCACCTTTGGGTCCTACGCCTCTCTCATTATAACAATCTACAGTCCATAATATCATCAAAATATTCAGAGAATCTGGAGAAATCTGTGCAAGTAAGCGGCAAGGCCGAAAACCAACATTGAATGCCCGTGACCTTCGATCCCTCAGGCGGCACTGCATTAAAAACCGACATCATTCTGTAACGGATATTACCACATGGGCTCAGGAACACTTCAGAAAAACATCGTCAGTGAACACAGTTCGTCGCTCCATCTACAAGTGCAAGTTACAACCCTACCATGCAAAGCGAAAGCCATATATCAACAACACCCAGAAACGTCGCCGGCTTCTCTGGGCCCGAGCTCATCTGAGATGGACCGACGCAAAGTGGAAAAGTGTCCTGTGGTCTGACGATTCCACATTTCAAATTGCTTTTGGAAATCATGGACGTCGTGTCGTCCGGGCCAAAGAGGAAAAGGACTGTCCGGATTGTTATCAGCGCTAAGTTCAAAAGCCAGCATCTCTGATTGTACGGGGGGGGTGTTAGTGCCCATGGCATGGGTAACTTGCACGTCTGTGAAGGCACCATTAATGCTGAAAGGTACATACAGGTTTTGGAGCAACATGTGCTGCCATCCAAGCAACGTCTTTTTCAGGGACGCCCCTGCTTATTTCAGCAAGACGATGCCAAGCCACCTTCTGCACGTGTTACAACAGCGTGGCTTCGTAGTAAAAGAGTGCGGGTACTAGACTGGCCTGCCTGCAGTCCAGACCTGTCTCCCATTGAAAGTGTGTGGCGCATTATGAAGCGCAAAATGCGACAACGGAGACCCCGGACTGTTGAGCAACTGAAGTTGTACATCAAGCAAGAATGTGAAAGAATTCCACCTACAAAGCTTCAACAATTAGTGTCCTCAGTTCCCAAGCGCTTATTAAGTGTTGTTAAAAGGAAAGGTGATGTAACACAGTGGTAAACATGCCCCTGTCCCAACTTTTTTGGAACGTGTTGCAGGCATCAAATTCAAAATGAGTGAATATTTGCAAAAAACAATAAAGTTTATCTGTTTGAACATTAAATAATTTGTCTTTGTAGTGTATTCAATTGAATATGGGTTGAAAAGGATTTGCAAATCATCGTATTCTGTTTTTATTTATGTTTTACACAACGTCCCAACTAGCTCCAACCGATTGAGTAAATCCTTCAAAAAAAACTGTTGATGCTGTTTCAGGACTAAACCTTGTTTGCTAACTGCCGATTTGAGTTCATCAAAATCCGCCGTCTGCATAATGGCGAAGTATTCTGTAACGATACAGACTAATTCTAGACGCTCGCGGATTGCAATTTGATCAACTTTAATATATAAGGGCAAACCAAAAACCGTAGTCAAAACACAAGCGCGGAATAATCAACAAACCGAAATATCAAACCACGCTAGACAAAAGGGAAAACCGCAAAACAGAAAAATTTTCAAAGCCAAAAACACAATAACGAAAGTACAAAGGGATAAGCAAAATCGACGTCAAACAAAGCAAAAACAGCTCAATACACAATATAATCAAACAAGAAAACCACTCGGTATGCACTAAACAGGGGCAATACTTCGCGATAAGTTTGCCAAACAGGTGCGTATTTATACCGGAAGTACACTAAAACACAGGTGAGTCTGATCTCGCAATTCCACTGGGATTGGCTGGTGGAGTCACGTGACTAGCTGGTGTATTCTGGGAATTGGACTCCGTTGCAATGGTCGGGTCTGTAGCGTGATCAGAAAGTGTGACAGTTAATTAATAAAATAATGATAAAGAATAAAGAGATTTGAGATCTTGATAATGTTCTGAACATGAAATAGTTTTACTTATAGAGTCCCATAAATGAGAAATCGATCTGATACAAAGTGAAATATCATCTACAGCACAACATGATTCAGAAATCCTGCTGTTCATCACGCTTTAACATGAGATTGTGGCAGCATCAAACCTAAAGCTACAAATCTAACAAATGTCTATTTCTGTATCTTTATAGTCCAGCCAAAGTCTGTCAGCACTGAAAAAGTTTTTCTTACTTAACCAGTAAAAGGCAACAAATAGTTTGTAGCAGGATGGGGTTTTGGGTTTTGTGTTGATTTCACCTAACTTGCGGGCGGCACGGTGGCTTAGTGGGTAGCGCTGTCGCCTCACAGCAAGAAGGTCCTGGGTTCGAACCCCAGGTGGGGCGGTCCGGGTCCTTTCTGTGTGGAGTTTGCATGTTCTCCCCGTGTCTGCGTAGGTTTCCTCCCACAGTCCAAAGACATGCAAGTGAGGTGAACAGGATGGGGTTTTGGGTTTTGTGTTGATTTCACCTAACTTGCGGGCGGCACGGTGGCTTAGTGGGTAGCACTGTCGCCTCACAGCAAGAAGGTCCTGGGTTCGAACCCCAGGTGGGGCGGTCCGGGTCCTTTCTGTGTGGAGTTTGCATGTTCTCCCCGTGTCTGCGTAGGTTTCCTCCCACAATCCAAAGACATGCAAGTGAGGTGAACTGAAGATACTAAATTGTCCATGACTGTGCCTGATATAAACTTGTGAACTGATAAACCTTGTGTAATGAATAACGACCGTTCCTGTCATGAATGTAACCAAAGTGTAAAACATGACGTTAAAATCCTAATAAACAAACAAACAAACAAACACCTAACTTGCTCTCCAGCTGAGGATGATGTGTAGGTACTTTAAATTGCTGGGCGGTCCTTTCCCATGCTATAAGTATGGGCATTGGTTGACTACCGGTGGTGCACTTCCTGATGTTTCCTCTTCCGGGGCATCTGACGTCCGTGCCGGCGGCGTTCAGTATGGACAAATTCGGCTTTGTGTCTCCCGCTGAATCACTTTTTAATGATTAAAAGCCATGTGGGCTTGTGTTTGTAGTACCGGTGCTATGTTGCGGGTTCTCATTTTGTTTATATGATTGTTTCAATTTATTTAGATTTATGGTTTATTTTATTGGAGTACTGTTGTATGTGTATTTTCTATTTTTGTCTTGCTTGTGTGGTGTAAGGGGGCTGCCAGAGACTATGGACCCTATGCTTACCTCATTGAGAGAGAGAAGCGAGAGAGAGAAGTGTCCTTTACCTCTTGAGGTAGTAATTATCATTGGTCTTTCCCCCCTCCACCACCTGTTGTGTTCATAATATTTGTTTTGTTTCTCTTTTCCTATGGCTGGACAGGAGCTGTGGGCTAAAGCAGGAGGCAGACGGACTTTGGTGGTGGAACCTCTTTCACTTGCCCTGCAGTCTAGAGCACGTTGGGTGTGATTGAGGTGTGCGGTGTGATCACGTGTGGTGTGTAGTGTAGGAGATTCCTTTACTTCCATATTTTCTGCTGCCGTGGTAAGCCCTCAGCCCTGTTCCTTCCTGCCGTGGTTGTCTTTATAAATTATAAATGGACCCATAGAGTATTAAATGTGATGTGGCTAATCATTTTATACTAACTGTGTCTGTCTCAGAACGTGGCTTGTCCCGTGTGGAAACTTTTGTAAACAACTGCTAATAAAATTGACTAAGTGTTGGAAGTACGTCTCTGGTCTCCAAGTGTGTTCGAACCAGGGTGTCTTTCTTTCTGGGCCTTAAGTGCCCGTTATATTTCCTAGGGGTGAAATTCCCTTAGGTGGCGTCGTCGAGCAACTTAAACAAACTAAACCACAAACGTCCACTCCGTACGGTGGCCGAGAAGTGCAAAACAAATTAACATTTTAGAAAACAAAATGACAAAAAAACAAAAACAAATTTACAACAAAACAAAAACAAATTTACAAGAGCTGAAACACTTTTACCAATGCCGAAACAAATTTACAAACAACAGGTCTGATGGAAAGGGTAGGTACCATACACAGGAAGTGCTTGTTGCTTACATGCTGTCAATCAAACTGTTTCTCAGGGGTGAAGTGAACAGAGTTTGTGATGGTAAAGCTAAACAATAGTGATGTGCAGATGAAGCCTCATTAAAGTTTCTGAAGCTTTTTCCTGATTGTGCTAAAAATACCTGAGTGGTGTGGGGGGGGGGGCACCTATAAAAAAATATAACGGGTCTTACACCGTCATGAGAACATTATCAAAATGTTTTATTTAGGGTGTTTAACATTTATTATTTTCATTCTTTATAATAATAAGTCAGAACCATATTTTAGGCAGAACAACACACTCTGCCCACTGCGCTACTCATACAGCGGTGTATTAAACAGGTTGTTATGCTGATATAACCTGTGCACACACACACCGTTACTAAGAATAAAAGCGAATACTACTTAATATACTAAACAAACGCTTTCTAATTCCCACGGTAGCAGCAGTTTCCTTCTGTTTCATACATATCACCCTGTCTCCCATTGATAAGAATACGGAACAAAGTGCGTCCTGTTTCAGTTCAATACTGAACGCGGCGTTTAGTCTCCAAATAAAGAACGATTCTGTATTTTACGGGATTTCTATCAGAACCAGCATGAACTTATTCAGCAGTTTGAGCTACAGTAGCTCGTCTGTCAGCCTTCGCTCCCCAAGTGCACCAGTGAGCCTTGGACCTTCCTTGGACCACTTTTGATAGATACGGACCACTGCAGACCGGGAACACCCCACAAGAGCTGCAGTTTTGGAGATGCTCTGACCCAGTCGTCTAGCCATCACAATCTGTCCCTCGTCAAACTCACTCAGATTCTTACACTCGCCCATTTTTTCTGCTTCTAACATCAAGGTAAGCGACCACACACACTCGACCATCCACGTGATGTATAAAAGAAAACCTGATCCATCAGACCAGGCCACCTACTTCCATCGCTCTGTGGTCCAGTTGTTGGAGCTTTCGGCAAAGGACGGGTCAGCATGGGCACCCTGACTGGTCTGCAGCTATGTAGCCCCAAACACAACAAACTGAGATGCTCTGTGTATCCTGACACCTTTCTATCAGAACCAGCATGAACTTCTTCAGCAATACAAAATGCAGCGTCAGTCACTGTGTAGCTGTTGTACATGTCTGTGTGTACAGTGTTTCACTTGTGTACTGGACACACACACACACACACACACACACATGCAGTCTGTAAAAAATCCACAACACGAAGTCGATGCATTTTTAACATTTTATTAAAACATTTTCTTTAATGCCTCAATCATAACCAGGTTTAATGAAGGGATCAGGGTCACTGCAGGTCACTGGAGTTTTTACACCAAACTGGTCCTACTGTGTCTACATGGACGTCCCTGTGTGAACAATCACGCTGGAAACTGTTGCAACACAGTTAGAATCATTTTATTATTATTATAAAACTTTTAGCATCGAGTGTGGTTACAACCTTATTAAGGTTATATTTTGTATTTTTACTGTCCCGGGTCAATGTGACCACTCCTCCACCCCCCACTATGGGGACCAGTACTGTTTATACACTCGATTTATTTATTTCAGGTCAGTGGGATATCTCCACCACCCCTGTTGATCTGCCGAGGGCGACAGTGGCAGAGAAAAACTCTCCTAAAATTACAGGAAGGAACTTTGAGAGGAACCAGACTCGACAGGAACCTCCATCCTCCTCAGGTGGCCTGGAGAAGCATTTAAATAAATTAAAATGAAACAATATTTATAGTCTTTTATTCTGCACACTGTTGTCACAAATTGATGATTGTTGTTAATTTATGTTTTTAATCATTTAGGTCCCGGGTCAGTGTGACCACTCCACCACCCCGCCACTATGGCGACCGATATTTATCTTTGTACACAACATTTTCAAAAATGTAAGTTTAGATATAATTTTAATTGTTTTTGGCCCCGAGCAAAGTGACCACTCCACCGCTTTGTGCTCCAGGCATCAATATTTATTAATTTTTTTTGCACACAATTGTCATAGGTTTATGTTTTGTTGTTTTTTGTCCAGAGCACAGTGACCACTCCACCGCTTTGTGCTCTATATTTCATTTTTTTGTACACAATTGTGGTAAGATTTATGTTTTTAATAATTTACGTCCCGGGTCAATGTGACCACTCCACCACCCCGCCACTATGGCGACAAAATTTTATCTTTGTACACAACATTTTAATTATTTTTGTGCTCTGTGGCCAATAGCAGAGTGACCACTCCACTACTTTGTGCTCTGGGGACCAATATTGAATTTATTTTGCACACAATTGTTGCACATGAATGTTTCCCCGAGCACTTTTGCACAGTGTTGTGACCACTTCACCACTTTTGTGCAGAATTGTTGTCAATTTTTTTAGCTCCACGTTTTCCAATATGTGGAGCAACATTTCTTTTAATTTAAAGCTTCTTGGTGAACCATCTTATCTTCCACCACTTTTTAGTTTTTCTCTCATTCTGATCCTCCTTCTTTTTCTCTGCTTTCTTACACTCCTTCTCTATTTCCTTCCACTCTTTCTCCTCCTGCTTCTTTCTTTCTTTCATTTCTGTCTCACTCATGTTCCTTAGCTGTTTTTGCTTCAGCTCCTGGAGCATCTTCTGCTTCAGAGCAGCCTGGTTCACCATCATGGAGACATGCAGCTCTTCATTAGTTTGAAGCTGCAGCTCTAGATAGGATCTCTCCATCTCCCTGTTTAGCTCCAGGTTCTTTTTCTTCTCTGACCATTTCCTCTCTTTTCTGCAGATTAGGTTGGAGAACCACGACTTGTTTCTATTCCCTCCCTCAGTCTCATTCTTCGTTTCTGTCTGGCCTTGCTTTTCTTTTTGTAGTTGTGCGGTCACTTGGGGATCATTGATTTGTTGAAGCAGCTCTTGGTTTTTCTTTTCTGCTTTTATTTTTTCGCCCACCATCCAAGTCCAGACTGGTCCCAGCTTCTTTATAATTTTTATCTGGGACTCTGGTTTTGGGTCTGGACTGTGACAGGCGGTGAGCTTCTCAATCTTTGATCTTAATGATTTAATTAGCAGGAACTGATCACGCTGCTTCTTCTCTTCCTCTTTTTCAGCTTCTTTAGTAGCTGGGTCCATCCCCTTTCTCAGGGTTTTTCTCATAGCCTTGTCCCTCTTCCTCTCAATGCCCATCAGCTCTTCTAATTCCTCTTTTTCAGTTTCAAGCTCTTGGATCTTTCTTGCCAAATCCTTATTCTCGTTCCTCATCATTTTTATCAGTCTGCGCTTGTTCTGCTGCTTCGGAGGCCCACAAGTCATGTGCTCTCCCCAGTTTATCTTGGTCTCATCAATGATGTCCACTGTGCACAGACCCGGTCCTATGTCTTCATTATAGTCCTGTGTCTTTTTTTCCATATCCTCTATTTTTTCTGACATTAGCCCACAAGTCGTGCTCTCACCCCAGTTAATCTTGGACTCATCTATGATGTCCAGTGTGCACTGACCCTGCCCTATGTCCTTATTAAACACTTGCATGGTGTTTTCCATGTCCTCAATTTCTTTTGGCCAATTTTCCAGGTTCTCTCCCCTGTCAGTCTGGATGCACTGACCCTGTTCTCTATCTTCACCAGTCTCCTGCATCTGGCTTTCCAGTTCCTCAATCTCAATAACAATCATGTCCATCACATCCCTCTCTTTTCTCAGCTGCTTTTGAGCCCAGTAGTTCAGGTGCTCTCCCCAGTCAGGCTCCATGATTTCCAGTGCGCTCGTACCCGGTCCTGTTGGTCCCGTCACCTGTATTAGCTGCAGTAGAAGCGCTGAGTAGAATCTCACACCGAGCTCTGACCTGCTGAAGTGAAGCGCCTGTATTTATACTCTCTCCCCAGTGACGTCACAATACCAACCGGCCCGCATCGTTACGTCATTTGGTTATAAGACGTCACTCGCGTTGGCCCCGCCCCTCCCTCCCGCGCCCCTCCCACACGCACTCACGTTCACTCTCATTATATATTAAAGGAACAGACCGTATAAAGCTGATGCGTTTACTTTAATGCATTTTATTATTAATACAGTCAAGTGTGTTTAAGACATCATATAAACTCCTGGTTCAGTATGAAGCACATCTCACTATAAATATATTAGATTATCTTTACTCCAGAAATATTCTGGACTGATTTGTTTATGATCTTGTTTGTGCAGCTGCTTCTGCTTCCTCATGTTTAAACTGTGGGAGAAATCAGCTCATCATTCTCTTCATTAATATTCCCCTCATTTGTGTTATTTCTGATGAGGTTTTAATATGTGTCAGGGCTCGATACCTTTCAAACACTGTTTCATGCAACAAATAAATCAGGGGATCAGAATTTTAATTAGCAATATTAATTAAGATCTAATAAAGCACATCAGAACCTGGAATTGAGGAGATCCTGATGCCCAAGTGATAATAGGAAAATCTCCCACGTTCATTTTAGTGCTCCTGCTATTTCTTTTAAATAGAAAATCTGTGAATCTAACTACCCATAATGCCTGTCTGAAAAGTGGTCGCACACCAAGGGTTCCACATATTCCTGCACGTCTTATAAAGAACTTAAACAGCATTGAGCTCCACAAGTGTTGTTCAGACTGTAGGGTGGCTCCTCCTGGTGGATACACAGGAACTGCTGGGGTGGTAGATACAGAAATGCATATTTCTTAAAATAAAGCAATAAATACACAATTTTAATCACGTATTATCATCTTTAATTTATCAAACATGAATGAAGTCATTCATTTTGAATTGCATTCAGAAAGTGGAACTTATTATGTATTTGTATTATGTATCAGTGCTTGTAACTTCCATTGTGTTCATTTGTATTCCTGGGTAAGGTAGGCTACTGGTTGAAGTATATTTTTTGCTGTAACTTGTTTTAGAATAACTTGTTTTAGAATCTATCTTTGCAACTTTGATTATTAACTTGCTTAACTGTGCTAGAATTTAACTATTTGTAAAAAACTAAGCTAGTCTGTGGCTGCATTAATCTGTGTTTTGCTGATTGGTTAAAGTGGTTTCAGGTGTCTTATGGTTAGAGGCCTAGTTGTGAATTGAGGGGCAGGGCTAAGCTTAGTATAAAATTAAATCTCGCTGGTCTTCTCTATCACTAGGTTTTAATGACTGTCTGGATTGTTTAATCTATCTAACTTTTTTTTTTACTAAACTAAACTAACTTTGGGTAAGTACTATCAGTCTCTGACATTGTTTAATCTATCAAACTTTTCTCAGCATGTGCTACTCAATCATTCCTGTGCTTATATCTCACAGACCCCGCAGACATCAGAAGTCACATTACAGGAACAGCAACGCCAGCAACCTCTGCAACAGACTCAAACAGTGGTGGTAGGTGGGGTCTGGAACTGTCAATCAGCCGTCCAAAAAGCTGACTTCATCTCAGCTTTTGCACTTTCTCACAGCCTTGACTTCCTGGCACTGACTGAGACATGGATCACCACCGAGAACTCAGCAACACCAGCAGCCTTATCCTCTGCCTACACCTTCTCTCATACACCGAGAGGATCTGGTAGGGGTGGTGGTACAGGTTTGCTCTTGACCAGGAAATGGCAATTCACTACTGTGAATGTTTCTCACCTTAACATTTCATCTTTCGAATTTCATGCTATTACTGTTACTTTTCCAATTACTCTTCATATCATTGTCATTTACAGACCACCTGGCTCATTGGGAGACTTCATAGAAGAGCTGGACGTTCTTCTGAGTTTCTTCCCTTCAGATGGAACTCCTCTGACTCTCCTTGGTGACTTTAATCTCCCTACAGACAAACTTCAGTCCTCCTGTCTTCTTCCTCTTCTTTCATCTTTCGACCTCCTCTTTAACCACAGCCCTCCGACACACAAAGGAGGCAATCTTCTGGACCTGGTCTTCAGCCGTCCAGCTTCTGTTCTGGACCTCACCGTCACCCCACTTCACCTCTCTGACCATCACTTTGTGTCCTTCTCTCTCTGTCTCCCAACTCTTCCTACTTCCAACCACACTTTCACCCTTACAACACGCCCCAATCTTCACTCTTTATCTTCCTCCCTGCTGATCTCCAACATCCTAACTTCACTACCTAACCCTGACATGCTTGCTACCCTTCCACTCAACTCTGCAACTAATACTCTACTCTCTTCTCTTTCAACATCCCTCGATCAGCTCTGTCCTCTTACCCTCAAACGAGGAAAACCTTCTCACCCTGCTCCTTGGCTTTCAGATGCATTGCGCAACAGCAGAAGAGAATTAAGGGCAGCTGAGAGAAAGTGGAGGAAATCTAAGCTGTGTGGCTCTCCACTCCTACCACGATCTGCTGTCCAGGTTCTCATCCGACGTGACTGCTGCAAAAACATATTTTTACAAAACCAAGCTTGAACAATCTGCTGCTGACCCACGTAAGCTTCATGCTATCTTTTCCTCTCTTCTAAACCCTCCTCCTCCTCCCCCTTCTGCCTCTCTCACTGCTACTGACTTTTCAACATTCTTTCAGGACAAGATCGACAAAATCAATCAATCCTTCTCTCCGACTGACCCACTTTCAACTGACCCTCAACCCACCAACACACTCACCAGACTCACCCCACTCACCATGGATGAGGTTACACAGCTCCTCTCATCCAGCAATCCCACTACATGCACACTCAACCCTATATTATCCACCATCTTTAAAGAAATCTCACAGGACCTAATCCCCTTCATCACACCCATCATCAACAACTCCCTGACATCAGGTGCTGTCCCTACTGCTTTTAAGAAGGCTCAGGTCATTCCCCTTCTTAAGAAACCTACACTAGACACTACAGACATCAACAACTACAGACCTGTCTCACTCCTCTCTTTTCTATCCAAAATTCTTGAACGTGCTGTCTATAACCAACTATCTGCCTTTCTCACTCAGAATGACCTCCACGATCCGTACCAGTCTGGCCTCAAGGCAGCGCATTCTACGGAAACAGCACTTGTAGCTGTTACTGAGAAGCTTCATGCAGCCAAAGCAGCCAAACTGTCATCTGTCCTTATTCTTCTTGACCTCTCTGCAGCCTTCGACACCGTGAATCACAGCATTCTCTTGTCCACACTCTCAAACCTTGGTGTAACAGGTTCAGCATGGCAATGGATGGCCTCCTACCTCGAAGGGCGCTCCTACCAAGTGTCATGGAGGGGATCCATATCTCCCCCATGCACTCTCTCAACCGGTGTTCCTCAGGGCTCTGTACTTGGCCCACTTCTTTTCTCATCTACACCCGCTCTCTGGGTAAGGTCATAGCCTCCCATGGCTTCTCCTACCACTCCTATGCAGATGACACCCAGCTTGTTCTGTCATTTCCTCCTTCAGACACGCAAGTCTCAGCTCGCATCTCAGCATGTCTGCGAGATATCTCACAATGGATGTCAGCTCATCATCTAAAACTTAATCCCAGCAAGACAGAGGTGTTGCTTATTCCTGGAGATCAGTCTCCAACCCAGGACCTAGTCATTTCTCTGGATGACTCCCAGATCAGACCATCTGATAAGGTAAGAAGTCTTGGTGCTGTCCTGGATAACCAGCTGACCTTCTCTCCTTATATAGCCAACATGACAAGATCGTGCCGGTTCCTCCTGTACAACATCAGGAAGATTCGACCATTTCTCTCCAGGGAAGCTACCCAGATTCTGGTGCAATCACTTGTAATCTCACGGTTGGACTACTGCAACTCCCTTCTGGCAGGAGCTCCCATGTCAACTATTAAACCCTTACAGCTCATTCAAAATGCAGCTGCCCGTCTGGTTTTTAACCAACCTAAACACTAACACATCACCCCACTGCTGCCACATTATCGCCACATCACCCCACTGCTGCGTTCTCTTCACCGACTTCCTGTAGCTGCACGCATTCAGTTTAAAACACTGACGCTCGCCTACAAAATGGACCAGCCCCAAGCTACCTTCGTGGTCTAATCAAACCCCGCTCTGTACCACGCAACCTCCGAGCCACCAGTCTCGCTCGACTTGAGCCTCCATCCAGGACTAAAGGAAGACAAGCATCAAGGCTCTTCTCTGTTCTAGCGCCCAAGTGGTGGAATGCACTTCCTCTGTCTGTCCGAACATCTGAGTCTCTTGCTGTCTTTAAAAAGCGATTAAAAACCCACCTTTTTATGAAGCACTTAAGCTGACTTGTACTTATTTACTAACATCTTGTTCCATCCTTTTCCATTTCCAAAAAAAAAAACCCCAAAAAAAACCACTTTGGTTCTAACAGGTTTTAGCAGATTTGTGTTCTTCGACTGTTGTTTACCTAAACTTGAGAAATGAAATGTTCACTTTGGAAGCACTTCTGTAAGTCGCTCTGGATAAGAGCGAATGCTAAATGCTGAAAATGAAAATGTTAATGTATTCATAAAAGGGAGAATAAGGGGGGGAAATGCATAAAGATATATATATATATAAAGATAAAGATATAGTAAAGATAAAAATGACATTGTGTTATTTAGTTTATTAATCAAAACAAAGTTACATTAGATTACAGTAGTGTTTTAGCAAACTCACACATTCACACATCACTAAAAGGTTTAGTCAGTGATGGAATGTACATGCTTTATTTTTCTCTTAACACATAAAAAGAAATTGAATCCAAATTCCTGATAGAGACTGAAGATTTTTTATGATCAACTTGTAAACAAATCTACTGCAGTTAAGGTCAGTAAGGAAAGTGTTAGTGTTAAAGCTTGATGATGAATTTGTACCCAGTACAAGATTATTCATTCCAAGTTACAATGGGAATTTAAAGGAAAGCCTGAACGCCATGATAACGTGTAGTGTTATAAAATAGATCCTAATATATAATGATAAAGAATAAAGAGATTTGAGATTTTGATAATGTTCTGAACAAGAAATATTTTTACGGTGGCTGGGTAGCGCTGTCGCCTCATAGCAAGAAGGTCCTGGGTTCGACCCCTAGATGAAGCAATCCGGGTCCTTTCTGTGTGGAGTTTGCATGTTCTCCCCGTGCCTGTGTGGGTTTCCTCCGGGAGCTCCGGTTTCCTCCCACAGTCCAAAGACGTGCAAGTGAGGTGAACCGGAGATACAAAATTGTCCATGACTGTGTTCGATATAACCTTGTGAAATGATGGATCATGGGTAACCAGTAACTACCGTTCCTGTCATGAATGTAACCACAGTGTAAAACATGATGTTAAAATCCTAATAAATAAATAAATCAATAATAGTCCAACCAAAGTTTGTTAGCACTGAAAAAGTTTTACTTACATAACCAGTAAAAGGCAACAAATAGTTCATTGTACAACTTTAGTCAATTTTATAAAACAAAAGATTGAAAATATCTAAATAGCCGGCAGGTCAAATGACATAAAACCACACAGTGTCATTAGTCAACATGTCTGAAAATACATAGATAGAGTTCATCATCAAATGTATTAATTTAAAAGAAAAACAATTTTAAAATATTATAAAATATACAAACCCAGCAAATAACTGCACCAGCTGAGCGGTTCTACAAATGTAGCACTATATAGTTGGGGCCAGTGATAGCTCAGTGGTTAAGGTACTGGACTAGTAAACAGAAGGTTGCCGGTTCAAGCCCCACCACCACCAAGTTGCCACTGTTGGGTCCCTGAGCAAGGCCCTTAACCCTCAATTGCTCATCATGTTCCGCTCATTGTGTAAGTCGCTTTGGATAAAAGCGTCTGCTAAATGCTGAAAATGTAAATGTTAATGTAAAATGTCTCAGCTAATCGACTCTAGTGAAGACCAAGAGTCACAATATTGCTTTAATAGACTATTTTTTATTCTTAAAATCCCAGCGTTTGTGTGTGAGGGTGGAGGGTGTGGTGTGAGGTGTGGTCTGGGGTTATGGGAGGGATGGTCACTCCCAGTATAGCTTAAAAAAAAACTAGCTTATTACTGATTTGCATGTTGTGAAAGTATTGTTACCAATATTTCTAGCTCAAAAAAAATTGGGACAGTATAAAAAAATGCAAACGCAGTGTTTCTTACATTTACATCGACTCTTATTTCATCTTATATAAACCCAAAATATTTTATGTTTCGTCTGGTCAACTTCATTTCAATACATACACATACAACACCCAACTCCCAACTCCTTTGTCCATCTTCACTGCAACCTTCACCCACCACAGTTTGATGCTTTACACCTCCACTTTCAACACCCAGCACCCAAGCCTGCTCTCTATCGTTCACCAGAGATCAAGTGAGGAGGAAACTGAGGAAAATGAAGGTGAGGAAGGCTGCAGGCCCTGATGGCATCCACCTCGGGCTTCTGAGACACTGTGCAGACCAGCTGTGTGGGATAGTCCAGGTCATCTTTAACCTAAGCCTGAAACAAGACTGCACATTCCATTGAGTTAAATGGATATAGACCAGTGGCACTGACCTCTCATCTGATGAAGGACATGGAGCGACTTGTTCTGGACTATCTCCGCCCACTGGTTAAACCAGTGATGAATCTGTTACAGTTTGCCTACCAGCCAGGCATTGGGGTGGATGATCCAATCATCTACCTTCTTCGAAGGTCCCTCTCTCATGTCGACAGGGCAGGAAGCACTGTGAGGATCATGTTCTTCGACTTATCTAGTGCATTCAACACCATCAGGCCCACTATACTGAGGAACAAGATGGAGAGTGCTGCGGTGGATCATCAACTCACCACATGGACAATGGACTATTTAACAAACAGACCACAGTATGTGCAGCTTAAGGACTGCGTTTCGGACACAATCCTCTGCAGCACTGGTGCTCCACAAGGGACAGTCCTGGCCCCATTCCTCTTCACCCTCTACACCTCGGACTTCACCTACAATACAACAACCTGTCACCTTCAGAGGTTCTCCGATGACTCGGCTGTTGTTGGCTACATCCTGGATGGAGAAGACAGCGAGTATAGGGAACTCACCAAGAACTTTGTAGACTGGTGTGGACAGAATTACCTCGAGATCAACACCAGCAAGACAAAAAAGCTGCTGGTGGACTTTTGTAGGTCTAAACCACATCCACTGAAACCGGTGAGCATCCAGGGATGGAATATGGCGATCGTTAACTCCTATCTTAACTCCGGTCTTTTGGAATACAGGGGGCCCTTCTCAGCTCTTTTTATGACTCGGTGGTGGCATCAGCCATTTTCTATGGTGTTATCTGCTGGGGCAGCATCATGACAGCAGCAGACAGGAAGAAACTGGACAAACTGATCAGAAAGGTGAGTTCTGTCCTGGGCTGCACCCTGGACTTAGTGGAAGCAGTGGGGGAGAGAAGGATGATGGTCAAGCTTTCATCTTTAATGGAGAACACCGATCCCCCACTGCATGAGACTGTGGCAGCACTGGGCAGCTCCTTCAGCGACAGATACCGCAGCTCCTTTCTACCTTCTGCTGTCAGGCTATACAACCAGCACCGCCCCAAACGCAGATAATCATTTCTATCACAATAATTCACATGGTTTTTAATATTCTCTGAAGTGCAATAACTTCTTAAAATATGTGCAATACCTGCTGTACCGACTGTACTATCTGCAGTACATTTTAATACCTGTGCAATATTTGGTTAACTTTCTTGAAAATACTGTTTATATTTACATATTCTTACTTTTTTACTTTTTAATATATGTGTACATATGTGTACACACTTTGTATTTTTTATTTTTATATCCTTGAAAGCTGCTGTAACACTGCAAATTTCCCCCGTGGGATAATAAAAGGCTATTTTATCTTATCTTACATGCATTTTACTCCCCGTGTTTGCGTGGGTTTCCTCCGGGAGCTCCGGTTTCCTCCCACAGTCCAAAGACGTGCAAGTGAGGTGAATTGGAGATACAAAATTGTCCATGACTGTGTTCGATATAACCTTGTGAACTGATGAACCTTGTGTGATGAGTAACTACCGTTTCTGTCATGAATGTAAAACATGACGTTAAAATCCTAATAAAACAAACTAAAACATGAATTTTAAGCCTACAACACATTCTAAAAAAAGTGTGAACAGGGCTAGTAATAAGGTAAAAATAAAAACTAAATAATGACATGATTTAATAGCTGATTATAATCATGAATGGGCACAAATCATGTTCAGATGGAAGGAAGAAAATAGGTGGATTGTTAAGGTGGTTTTCAGGCTTAAAAGAACAATCTTTATATTTTTTTAAAATAACCGAATCCGTTTGTACTAACAGCATTTACTTTTACTTCTACTTTTAATATTTAAGTACATTTAATATCAGAAAATCACTTTTAATATTTAAGTACATTTAATATCAGAAAATCACTTTTAATATTAAAGTACATTTAATATCAGAAAATCACTTTTAATATTAAAGTACATTTAATATCAGAAAATCACTTTTAATATTTAAGTACATTTTATATCAGAAAATCACTTTTAATATTTAAGTACATTAAATATCAGATACTTTTAGACCTTTACTCAAGTAATCTTCTAACAGGTGACTTTTACTTCTATCAGAGTAAATTTAAAAGATACTTTTACTCAAGTATGGACTTCAGGTACTGTATACACCACTTGTTTCACTTGTGTACTGGACGTGTAAGGAATTTATGTGTGTGTAAAGGAATAGGGTTCATATTTACATCACACACACACACACACACACACACACACACACACACACACACACACACACACACACACACGCAGTCTGTAAAAAATCCACAACACGAAGTCGATGCATTTTTAACATTTTATTAAAACATTTTCTTTAATGCCTCAATCATAACTAGGTTTTAATGAAGGGATCAGGGTCACTGCAGGTCACTGGACTTTCTACACCAAACTGGTCCTACTGTGTCTACAGTCTACAGTGTGGTTACAGTTTTATCAATGTGACCAAACCCCCGCCACCCACTATGGGGACCAGTACTGTTTATACACTCGATTACCTCCAACTAAATGAAGTATTTATTTATTTCAGGTCAGTGGGATATCTCCACCACCCCTGTTGATCTGCCGAGGGCGACAGTGGCAGAGAAAAACTCTCCTAAAATTACAGGAAGGAACTTTGAGAGGAACCAGACTCGACAGGAACCTCCATCCTCCTCAGGTGACCTGGAGAAGCATTTAAATGAATTAAAATGAAACAATATTTATAGTCTTTTATTCTGCACACTGTTGTCACAAACTGATGATTGTTGTTACTTTATGTTTTTAATAATTTAGGTCCCGGGTCAGTGTGACCTCTCCACCACCCCGCCACTATGGCGACCAAATTTTATCTTTGTACTAGGGCTGTCGAAGTTAACGCGATAATAACGCATTAACGCATTCTCAATTTAACGCGATTAAAAAAACTAGTGCCGTTAACGCACTAATTACATTACGAGATTTTTTCACTTCTAAAACTAAAGCAATTCATTTTTCACCCACGGGAGACAGATTGAATTATTCTCACTGACCACGCTCACACGCACGTTTAATGTTATTTAGTTCCGTTTCACAAAAAAAACCCTTAAAAATAGAGCTAACAGTGAAGATAACCGGTTACAAAAGCAGCGACCGCTGTTTGTGTTCAATTCTCTGTTCACAGTGTCGATACAAGTGATTCAGGAATCGATTCATTGTAAGCGCAGCGTAAGTTTCTTTTCTCAGTCATCTCTCCGTGTTTACTGTTATGATGAATGATGCGGTTGTAAATAAACACCAAATACTACAGAACATTTTGTGTGACTCGCTTACCTTATAAAGCTCAGGCTTAATTATACTGGTTATTACCACAGAGCGGGAGTCGACTCAGAGTCGTTTACGATTTACCGAGGTGAACCACGAATGTACGTGCTGATAGAATCGGCTCAGATGGGATCGGACTGTATTATCTTTTTAAAGTAAATATTTCAATCAGCAGAATCGCATCGCATGTATGATGTGCACAACGTTAATGACGTGCGTTTATTAATGAACGTTAACGTTAGCTTGTCAGAAGCTTTCTCAATGATGTCTGTGCGTGTTTTTTTTTACAATTAGTGATGGCAAGCAACTGTTCCACTGCACTATTTTATACGGTGGCCGAGAAGTGCAAAACAAATTTACATTTCAGAAAACAAAATTACAAAAAAACCAAAACAAATTTACAACAAAAGCAAAAACAAATTTACAAGTGCTCGGGTACCCAGTGTTTGTAAATTTGTTTTGGCATATGTAAAAGTGTTTCAGCACTTGTAAATTTATTTTCGGCATATGTAATTTTGTTTTCTAAAATGTATATTTGTTTTGCACTTCCCGGCCGCACATTTCTGACGGAAAAGGTAGGTACAATAACACCGGAAGTGCGTGTTGCTTACCTGCTGTCAATCAAACTGTTTCTCAGCGATAAAGTGAACGGAGTTTGTGATGGTGACGATAAACAAGGTTTTGTTTAGTTTGTGGAAATCATTTTATCCAGTTGACCCGCTATTGTTTTTCTTGTGGAAAGTTTTGTGCAGATGTTTAGACGTGGCGTGTGCATCTCTATCTACCGTCCGCTCTTCTAAACATCTAAGGAATTCCCACAAGAACAACAAAAGCGAAATAATGAAAATAATTAACACAAAATGGACAAAACATTGTTTATTAGGGACGGAACATTTGATACCGAGGCTTTAAAACTTGTTTCACTTTTGTAACACTGGACTCAGTGTATCGGAGCTTATATTAAAGCAGCAGCATGTGCGGGACTGATGAAGCTTTGTGCTGTGTTTTATCTCACTCACTATATAAGAGACAATCAAACCAGGGTTACCCACCGTCCTGTAACATACACAATCCTTCTTTATTTGGAGACTAAACGCCGCGTTCAGTATTGAACTGATACAGGACGCTTTGTTCCGTATTTTTATCAGTGGGAGACTGAGGGAATTATATTAAGTAGTGTTCACTTTTATTCTTAGTAACGGTGTGTGTGCGCTGGTTATAGCAGCAGGGGGGACCTTACACAGTCATGAGAACAAAGGTTTTATTTATGGTGTTTAAAATTTATTATTTTCATTCTTTATAATAAGTCAGAACCATATTTTAGGCAAAACAACGCACTCCGCCCACTGTGCTACTCATACAGCGGTGTATTAAACAGGTTATGTCACGTTACTAAGAATAAAAGTGAACACTACTTAATATAATGAATTAAGCAGCAGTTTCCTTCTGTTTCATACACCACACCGTCTCCCATTGATAAAAATACGGAACAAAGCGTCCTGTATCAGTTCAATACTGAACGCGGCGTTTAGTCTCCAGATAAAGCAGGATTGTGTATGTTACAGGACGGTGGGTATCCCTGGTTTGATTGTCTCTTATATAGTGAGTGAGATAAAACACAGCACAAAGCTTCATCAGTCCCGCACATGCTGCTTTAATATAAGCTCCGATACACTGAGTCCAGTGTTACAAAAGTGAAACAAGTTTTAAAGCCTCGGTATCAAATGTTCCGTCCCTAATAAACAATGTTTTGTCCATTTTGTGTTAATTATTTTCATTATTTCGCTTTTGTTGTTCTTGTGGGAATTCCTTAGATGTTTAGAAGAGCGGACGGTAGATAGAGATGCACACGCCACGTCTAAACATCTGCACAAAACTTTCCACAAGAAAAACAATAGCGGGTCAACTGGATAAAATGATTTCCACAAACTAGACAAAACCTTGTTTATCGTCACCATCACAAACTCCGTTCACTTTATCGCTGAGAAACAGTTTGATTGACAGCAGGTAAGCAACACGCACTTCCGGTGTTATTGTACCTACCTTTTCCGTCAGAAATGTGCGGCCGGGAAGTGCAAAACAAATATACATTTTAGAAAACAAAATTACATATGCCGAAAATAAATTTACAAGTGCTGAAACACTTTTACATATGCCAAAACAAATTTACAAACACTGGGTACCCGAGCACTTGTAAATTTGTTTTTGCTTTTGTTGTAAATTTGTTTTGGTTTTTTTGTAATTTTGTTTTCTGAAATGTAAATTTGTTTTGCACTTCTCGGCCACCGTAATTTTACACTAAAAACTACACTATCCCATAATGCTCCAGATTGCATCATTCTAAATAGGTATCGGCGAGTACAAAAATACATGTACTTGTACTCGTACTCGGTTGGGAAAAAATGGTATCGATGCATCCCTAGTGAAAACACACTCACTTTGTGTAGAAACGTCCATCAAACCATCGTCACAATACAACCACAGAAAAGTCTGTTACAATAACTGCGCATCTGACATTTATACGAAGTCAAGGTTCTCTGCTGGATTGTATTACTGCCTAGTATGTGAGTGAATAAAACTCCCTTACAGTTTTCTCTTGTCCCAGCAGTTTTTAACATCAGTACATTTAGCATAAAATGTGTTCACCATTTTAATTGTAACATTTCACTTAAAAATCCTTGTTTTCTATAACATTTACACAGATTTTTTTTAATGCGATTAATCGCGATTAACTATGTAAAATTCTGAGATTAATCGCGATTAAAAATTTTAATCGTTTGACAGCCCTACTTTGTACACAACATTTTAATTATTTTTGTGCTCTGTGGCCAATAGCAGAGTGACCACTCCACTACTTTGTGCTCTGAGGTCCAATATTTAATTTTTTTTGCACACAATTGTTGCACATGAATGTTTCCCCGAGCACTTTTGCACAGTGTTGTGTGCAGAATTGTTGCCAATTTTTTAGCTCCACGTCTCCCAATATGTGGAGCAACATTTCTTTTGATTTAAAGCTTCTTGGTGAACCATCTTATCTTCCACCACTTTTTAGTTTTCCTCTCATTCTGAGCCTCCTTCTTTTTCTCTGCTTTCTTACACTCCTTCTCTATTTCCTTCCACTCTTTCTCCTCCTGCTTCTTTCTTTCTTTCATTTCTGTCTCACTCATGTTCCTTAGCTGTTTTTGTTTCAGCTCCTGGAGCATCTTCTGCTTCAGAGCAGCCTGGTTCACCATCATGGACACATGCAGCTCTTAATTAGTTTGAAGCTGCAGCTCTAGATAGGATCTCTCCATCTCCCTGTTTAGCTCCAGGTTCTTTTTCTTCTCTGACCATTTCTTCTCTTTTTTACGGATTAGGTTGAGGAACCACGACTTCTTCCTATTTCCTCCCTCAGTCTCCTTCTTTTTGGGTGTCGGCTCTGTCGCCCGCTCCTCTGCTCTCCTCTTCGACTTGTTCTCCAGTCGCCCCGATTCTAACCTGCTTTGTAGGTCCGTTTCTGTCTGGCTTTGCTTTTCTTTACGCAGTTGTGCTGCAGCTTGGAGATCATTGACCTGTTTAAGCAGCTCTTGGTTTTTCTTCTCTGCCTTTATTTTGTCGCCCACCATCCGAGTCCAGGCTGGTCCCAGCTTCTTTGTGATTTTCATCTGGGACTCTGGTTTTGGGTCTGGACTGAGGCGAGCCATGAGCTTCTCAATCTTTAGCCTTAATGACTTGATTAGCAGGAACTGATCACGCTGCTTCTTCTGTTCCTCTTGTTCAGCTTCTTTAATAGCTGGGTCCATCCCCTTTCTCAGGGTTTTTCTCATAGCCTTGTCCCTCTTCCTCTCAATGCCCATCAGCTCTTCTAATTCCTCTTTTTCAGTTTCAAGCTCTTGGATCTTTCTTGCCAAATCCTTATTCTCTTTCCTCATCATTTTTATCATTCTGTTCTTGTTCTGCTGCTTCGGAGGCCCACAAGTCATGTGCTCTCCCCAGTTTATTTTGGTCTCATCTATGATGTCCAGTGTGCACTGACCCTGCCCTATGTCCTTATTATACACCTGCATTGTGTTTTCCATATCCTCGATTTCTTCTCTCATTATTTCCATCATATCTCTCTCTGGAAGCTCACAAGTCGTGTTCTCTACCCAGTTAATCCTAGTGTCATTGATGACTTCAGGTTTCCACTGACCCATCATATCGCTCTCTTTTTGCAGCTGCCTTTGAACCCAGTAGTCCGAGTGCTCTACCCTATCAATCTTGGTCTCATCGATGATGTCCAGTGTGCCTTGACTCTGTCCTGTGTCTTTATCAGACTCTTGTATCTGGCTTTCCAAATCCTCAATCTCTATTATTATCATTTCCATCACATCTCTGTCTTTTTGCAGTTGCTTCAGAGGCCCACAAGTCGTGCTCTCTACCCTATCAATCTTGTTCTCATCGATGACTTCCAGTGTGCCTTGACCGTGTCCTGTGTCTTTATCAGACTTTTGTATCTGGCTTTCCAAATCCTCAATCTCTATTATTATCATTTCCATCACATCTCTTGCAGTTGCTCTGGAAGCCCACAAGTCGTGTGATCTACCCTATTAATCTTGTTCTCATCAATGATTTCGGGTGTGCTATTACCCTGTCCTATGTCTTCATAATCCTGAAGTTCTTTTCTCATCATTTTCATCACATCTCTCTCTGGAAGGCTACAAGTCATGTGCTCTCCCCAGTTTATCTTGGTCTCATTGATGGTTTCCACTGTGCACAGACCTTGTCCTATGTCTTCATTATACTCCTGTATCGTGTTTTCCATATCCTCAATTTCTTCTGTCATCATTTCCATCACATCTCTCTCTGGAAGCCTACAAGTCGTGTTCTCTCCCCAGTTAATCCTAGTCTTATCGATGATTTCAGGTGTCCACTGACCCATTATGTCTTTCTCTGGAAGCCTACAAGTCATGCTCTCTCCTCAATTAATCTTGGACTCATCGATGATGTCCAGTGCGCACTGATCCTGTCCTATGTCTTTATTAAACTTTTGTATGGTGTTTTCCATGTCCTCAATTTCTTTTGTCATGATTTTCATGTTCTCTCCCCTGTCAGTCTCAATGGTTTCCAGCGTGCACTGACCCTGTCCTCTATCTTTACCAGTCTCCTGCATCTGGCTTTCCAATTCCTCAATCTCAATTATGATCATGTCCATCACATCCCTCTCTTATCTCAGCTGCTTTTGAGCCCAGACAGACTGTATGAAGCTGATGCGTTTACTTTAATGCATTTTATTATTAATTTACTTTTCAAAATACAGTCAAAGCCAAATAATCAACAAACCGAAACATCAAACCAAACCCAGCTAACAAAATTACGTTCTGAGAACGTTCCCCAAACGTTCCATCTTGGTTATGGGAACGTTGCATTGGAATGTTCCCTCAACGTTATTTTGTCCAGTTTTCCTGAAGTTCTCAGAACGTTTTTTTTAAAGTTATGAAAACGTTTATAGAACGTTATCTAAACCTCATTTACAACCATAATTTAACGTTCTGGGAACGTTGTCTTGGAATGTTCTAAGAATATTTTAAATGTGATTCTCTGAACGTTCCCCTAACGTTCCAGTTTGGTTGTATGAATGTTTTATTAGAACGTTCCTTCAACGTTATTTTGTCAGTTTTTTGTCAGTTTTCTTAATATTATATATGAACTAACTTACAGTTCTATATCACCAAATACAATTCTAATATACTACAGTCCTGAACCCCCACCCCCCCCCCAACCCCCTCAGACATTGCCATTAATAAAATAATATCTGAATCACTCTGATAACATTTACTATGATGGTCTAATTCAAACAATTCATGTGATAATACTGACACAAACGGAGGCAAAACCAATTCAAACATATTTATTTAAAAAACGTTTTATCATCAATCAAACTCAATTTTTTATAAACGTAAAATGAAAAAAGAACAGTCCCTCAATTTTTCTATCCCTTATAAACTGAGGTTAAATTGGTTTTTATTATGATATTTATTATTATAATAATAATAATTATTATTATTATAGAAAATGGGGGGAAAAATACCAAATAAAGTTAGGTAGTAATTCAGGGCGTCTCTGCATTCTACACCTGCAAAGTAATCTAAGTAGTTTTTTAAGTATTTCTGCATATTTATTAGTACAAGTAAAACATTTTACACTGTAACCAAGTTATTCTGGGCAGCTCAAATACAAAGCTTCCTTAAAGTTATGTTGCAGTCTTTCATTTAATTTAAGTCTTCAATGTGCAAGAGGTGTCTGTGGCTCTTTTTTAATGGTTGAACTACTCGTATGTGTTAGGATTTTACAGTGAAAATCATGAAATAGCATTATTTTATGAGTTACATGGAGCTTTTTAATATGCCATAAAATAATTACACAGCCAGCTTGACTTAACAAAATTAAGAAGGGAAATCATACTAGTGTTGTGGATGTTCTAATATTGATTTAAATATTGTTTTTTGTAAATATTGTTTTTGTATTTTAAATAATCCAACTAAGCAATTGATCAAAAAGATAATCACCAGAGTGATTAGGAAAATAATCGTTGGTTGCAGGCCTACATGTGAAGTAAAGCACTTTTGTTTACGACTAACACAAACGTGTGCAGCAACAGATCTGCTATTGGTTGTTTCCTCAATCTGTTCTCTTCTTTGTACTTGCATTTTTGCAAGAACACTGATGCCCTATACAGGAAGGGCCAAAGTCGGCTCTATTTTTTGAGGCGCCTGAGGTCCTTCAGCATCTGCCGGACTATGCTCAAGATCTTCTATGAGTCTGTGGTAGCGAGTGCTATCCTCTATGCTGTTGCATGCTGGGGAAGCAGGCTGAGGGTGGCAGATGCCAACAGACTCAACAAATTGATCCGCAAGGCCGGTGATGTTGTTGGTGTGGAGCTGGACTCTCTGAAGACAGTGTCGGAGAGGAGGACGCTGTCTAAGCTGCAGGTTATCATGAACAATGGCTCCCAACCACTTTATAACACAGTGATGAGACACAGGAGCACATTCAGTGCAAGACTCATTCTACCAAAATGCACCACAGAGCGCCACAGGAAGTCTTTTCTACCTGTGGCCATCAAACTCTATAATTCCTCCCTTAATGTGTGACATTATGGTTTATCTGTGTAATATTCAGTATTGATATGTGCAATATTCAGTTTTGATATGTGCAATATTCAGTTTTCATATGTGCAATATTCAGTTTTCATACGTGCAATATTCAGTATTAATATGTGCAATGTTCAGTTTTTTCATATGTGCAATATTCATTTTTCACATGGGCAATTATAATAACGTAAGCATTTTAATTATTTAATTGTGTGTATATAACTTTTTAACTAAAAAATTTTCTTCTTTTTTCTTTGTTTTAAGAGAGTAGAGTGTTTATTATTTTGACATAAATGGGTGCTACTGTAAAAAAACTGCAATTTCCCTCTGGGATCAATAAAGTATTCTGAATTCTGAATTCTGAATTAATAAAATAAATCACATGATTGCAAATTAGCAGGAGGGCTTTTTGTTTCTTTATATGGGCACAGAGCTGTCACCCACTGGCAGTAGTCCTTTGCCACAAAGTTAAATAACACTACATTTGCCCCCCCCCCCCCTTAATAACACTACATACTGTATTATGTCACGCTGGTGTGATATAATGGAAAGAGCCATGATTCTGGGGGTCTGGCTGAAAACCTAGTGAGCTGCCTTGCTGCCGACTACCTACCTGATCAGCTGCCTCAGTAGAGAGGATTCTAATAAGACATGGAACTCATAAGGCAGATTATTTAGACGCACGACTATGACAGATTACACCAATTACGTCACTTCAGTCACTTCAGTTAGCCTCAGGTCGTTCAAACCAATGAAATGAAGCGGCACAACTTGCTAGCATGCCGGCTGACGTCTCCCTCCGTGTACTGAAAATGTTTAAACTGTCCCTGACGAGCTCGAATTTACTAATAAACGACTCTTGTGCTCCTTTATATAAATTAAACATCAATGAGAATTTATTTACATTTGAAAAGAACTCCGTTGGTTGCTCCGCATTTCATTCGTCCGCCATGTTTGTAGTTTTTTGTGAGAAAAGTTGTGCCGCACTGAATGCTGGGATTAACTTCAGCACAGAGGAGGCGTCGGACGCTCCCTCGTCATTCAGTCAGATCATCACTCAGAATTAAGGCGCCTCAGTAGGAGCATTTTAAGGGGTCTAAGAATTTAGACACGCCCTCTTCTCAGGAGCGCACATAGAATGATGTAAAATGTGTCTATTTACATTTACGCCATTTAGCAGATGCTTTTATCAAAAGCGACTAACAGTGTAAGCAATTGAGGGTTAAGGGCCTTGCTCAAGGACCTAACAGTGGCAACCTGGCAGTGGTGGGGTTTGAACCAGCAACTTTCTGCTCACTGGTCCAGTACCTTAACCGCTAGGCTACAACTGTCTATGTAGAATCTAGGTTTTCAGACAGACCCTGGAAGCAGCAGGGCCTGAGTATCAGGGTTTGAATCCAGGGGCTCACAAATACAGAAGACACATGGTGTTATATGAACGTAATCACTGGGGTGGACACATGTGGCAACCCTAGTGCCAGTCCCAAGTGCATATTTCGTGGCGGCGCCCCCTATTGGGAGCAGCTGAAAGGAATCATTCATTCACGGTGCCAAGACGTCAGTGCAAGAGAAACAATATTACACACTCACATAAATCATTTACATTCAATAATGTGCACATAGTGACTTTTTTACTATGTTTGTGAGCTGTGAGCTGACATAAAACAGACAGAAGTGGCAAATGTACAAAACCCTTAATTAGGTAAAAGTACAAGAACATATTAAAATACTCTAATAAAAGCTTAATTATTCCAGCTAAATATTTTATAATCACACTAAAACAGAGTATCAGTAATTGGTTACCTCCGACCTCTTGGGACGGGGGATCCTGCTGAGTGGAGCCATTGTGCAGCTCGATTGCAGAAATTTTTCATAGGGGTGGCCAGATGGGGCCACTGAAGATCTTGGGGTGGCACACCAAAACGAAAAACCAGAACTACATTTCAGGAAGTCTGTTACTGTAGTATACAGACAAGTTGATGACTAATTATCTGATGTGCATAGACTCAGTTTCCTCGGCTTCTTCCCGTTAGTGGTCGCCGGTGGATCATGATCCGCATGATTGATTTGGCACAGTTTTTACGCCGGATGCCCTTCCTGACACGACCCTCCCTATTTATCCGGGCTTGGGACCGGCACTACAATGCGCTGGTTTATTCATCCTAGTGGCTCGGTACCTATAGGACAATTCAGTATCTCCAATTAGCCTGGCTGCATGTTTTTGGACTGTGGGAGGAAACTGGAGCTCCCGGAGGAAACCCACGCAGACACGGGGAGAACATGCAAACTCCACACAGAAAGGACCCGGACCGCTCCACCTGGGGATTGAACACAGGACCTTCTTGCTGTGAGGCGACAGTGCTACCCACTTAGCCACCGTGCCGCCCATCTGATGTGCATAGACTAATACGGTACAATTAACATTTTACTGTACAACTACAATCCGGAGTGTGATACAGCAATGGCGGTTGGCTGCCTGCATTTTTATTTTTACATGAACTATTGTAAAAATATACATTATTGACTGAAATGTACAGCACCTAATGAAACATATCAGAAAGAAGCATATTATGCATATGTGAATCAATCCTCCGTGGGCGGTGCCACTGGTCGGGAGGAGAAAAAAAGATCTTAAACAAAATGAAATTTGCTTCTACAGAGTGAAAGTCGTGTCAGAAAGTGTTTGGCCGGAATGAAATTTGAAAATGGCTTCAGATCTGATTACTGCAGGACAGATAGCTTCCATCCAGCGCCTCCGTGCCCTCCGTCACCCCTCTAAATCCAAAAGAGTGGACCCTGTCCGAGCGCGAATGAGTTCACGACCTTTAGACGAGATCAATCATTTCTGTTTCTAGATCTGGACAGGTCTTGTTTAGTGCTGATTGAACTGCAGCAGAGAATTAGACATGAAGTAGAAAGAGGGGGCGGCACTGTGGCTCGGTGGGTAGCACTGTGGCCTCACAGCAAGAAGCTCTTGGGTTCGATGGGGAGTTTGCATGTTCTCCCCATGTCTGTGTGCGTTTCCTCCAGGAGCTCCGGTTTCCTCCCACAGTCCAAAAACATGCAGTCAGGTTAATTGGAGACACTGAATTGCCCTATAGGCATATGTGTGTGTGTGTGTGTGTGTGTATTTGTGTTTCTGCCCTGCACTGGCGCCCCGTCCAGGGTGTTACTGTGTTCCCTGTGCCCATTGACAACCCCCTTCCTTCATGGCCCTAATTGGATAAGCGAGTGAGTGAAGAGAGGGTGTTAGGGCGCATTCACATGAGAACCTGATTGAAGTTTGACCCAGTTTGCCGCTGACCTTTTCAAAGCTCCTCCAATGAGAAACACTGTACACTTGATATGACACTGTAAAAGCGACTCGAATCATACGAACAACTTAACGTGGCTTGTTGTACTAATACAGCAAGTGATGAATTTCATTAGTGGAGAGAATTTATGAGCAGATAAACACAGATACATGTGGAGCTGTAACGCTGGATATGATGCTTATTCCACACTAATGCAGATTCAGCTCATATTCACACTTTGAGGATGTTTTACTGCACCACTCACAAAGCAGCGTTTTGCGCAGAGGCTCACAGTTTTGCCACTTCTCAGTTGTGATAACCTTCATAGCGCATGTAGACAAATATTTAGTGGTGTACGTGATGATATTTGATGCTTCATCCACTTTCCCTGAAGCTTCCCTGTTGTAAAACGTAATATAGATGAAGACAAAATGAAGACAGCTGATATCTGACATCTATTAATTATTTTATTTACAGTGTATTTTGGATTTTTGGTGAATAAAGACCATTTTACCAAAAAAGCACAACTGTGCAAAACTACACCAAGCACAACATGGCAAAGTGTTAAGTATTACACTCTCTGTGGCAGTGGGTAGCGCTGTCAGGTCTGGACAATGGACAATATGTGGACAATGAACTGAATCTAATAATTGAATGACTTAAACCCCAGTTTATTTATTGTGACTCACTTGCACATAGAGGCAATTTAGACGAGCAATTTCACATCCTGGATGGCGCAGCAAGAAGATCATGGGTTCCATTCCCCAGCTGGGGGGCCAGGCATGTTCTCCCAGTGTCGGATCAATAAGTATTGTAAATATATCTGAGCAGACCTAACCCAGTCAGTGTGGACAGACCTCTAATCCATTGCACACTCATATAAACTTCCACCTAAAGGAGAATTCCACCTACTGCCATGCTTTTAAGACATCAGAGAGAAACAAACCACATCAGAGGTGGAGAGAACATGCTGGGCTGATCACAGACAGTGACCGGAGGCGGTAATCGTACCCATTTCATCATGACTCTGAAAGCTGCGTCATCCCACCACCCCTCTCCAGTTATTCAGACCATTTCCTCAGCACTGAGGTCAGTTCAGGACGGACAGTGACTCAACACCAGATATGAGAAATTCAAACCCAGTCTCTGTTATGCTTCTTTTGCTTTCACAGCACAGCCACGGACTTACAGACGAACCTCCTGTATTGGAAAAAAAACGAACTTTATAAGACATAAATAAAAATATATATATCCTTCTTAGTGAAGGAAACAGAATCACAACCTTCAGAAATCAATAGTTCCAGCAGAAATGTGCTCTTCCGCCCATAATGTGCTCTCAGAACAACATGAGACATCCAGAACCGACAGAAAATCACACTAACTGAGTTATACATCTCACTGGTTCAGCTGATATTTCATTTAATGGTATGGAAGTCTGTAATGGGGCAAAAATTAGTCCACAACTTCTTATTCCTTTATCAGGATTTACAGCGATGCCAGGACGTGATGCCAGGACACAATGTCAGGACACAATGTCAGGACATGACACAAATACAGGGACTACAATACAATTATTGGTGGCACAGCGGGATATTCCACTAGCACACCAGCGCCGAGATCCTGAACTCCTCGGTGTTGCCACTGGTCAGCTGGGCGCCATCTAGCGGGCAGAATTGGCAGTGGCTAATTGACTGCAGTGACACTGACATGGTGGTGGTGTGTTAGTGTGTGTTGTGCTGGTATAAGTTGATCAGACACAGCAGCGCTGCTGGAGTTTTTAAATACCGTGTCCACTCACTGTCCACAGTCCTGATCGTTCATCTATTGCTGCTGTTTGAGTCGGTCATCTTTTAGACCTTCATCAGTGGTCACAGGACGCTGCCCACGGGGCGCTGTTGGTTGGATATTTTTGGTTGGTGGACTATTCTCAGTCCAGCAGTGACAGTGAGGTATTTTAAAACTCCAGCAGTGCTGCTGTGTCTGATCCACTCATACCAGCACAACACACACTAACACACCACCACCATGTCAGTGTCACTGCAGTGCTGAGAATGATCCACCACCTAAATAATACCTGCTCTGTGGTGGTCCTGACCATTGAAGAACAGCATGAAAGGGGGCTAACAAAGCATGCAGAGATACAGCTGGACTACAGTCAGTAATTGTAGAACTACAAAGTGCTTCTATATGGTAAGTGGAGCTGATAAAATGGACAGTGAGTGTAGAAACAAGGAGGTGGTTTTACTGTTATGGCTGATCAGTGTATACATGTAAAGCTATAAATGTACAGATATACAACATTATAGTACAGTACATCTTGACGCTAACTCCTCCCCCTCTGCAGACTTTTTGTCACTGTTGAATTGTTTTGATCTCCAGCAGTATGTAACTTTTCCAACACATAAACAAGGCCACATTCTAGATCTCATATGTGCAACTGGAAACGTTATCAGTAATGTGTCTGGTCATATTACTGGTGTTTCATTTCCTATCGTAATTATTCCGCTATCAGTCCTCAATCTCTCATGGCTACTCTGGAACACTCAAACTTTATCAGTATTACTTCTGTATGCTCACCGGTGGAGGCTGTCTCACTTTACCATCAATCGATGGCATCTGCCATTGAGGTCTTAGCTCCGGTGAAAACTGGGTATGTTCCACGGTCTCACTCTTCTCCCTGGTTCTCCCCGGAGCTATGTGTATTTTTTCTTCACTTCTTGACGTGGGCACTAAAACTTCACTTTCCTCCTTCACAAACTCTCCCCTCCTCATTGGGAATGTTTCCATCACACCTTCTGACTGGGTACGAAATCTTGGTGTTCTGTTTGACCCTACGCTTTCTTTCGGACCTCATGTGAAATCACTATCCAAATCAGCCTTTTTTCACCTTCGCAACATTACTCGTCTCCGTCCCTTTCTTTCTTTTGAGGTGGCGGAAACACTGATACACGCTTTCGTCACCAGCCGTCTGGACTACTGCAATTCCTTATTGCATGGGCTTCCCGCCAAAACCCTCAGTCCCCTGCAAACTATACAAAATGTGGCTGCTAGGGTCCTGACATTTACCCGAAAGTTTGACCACATCACCCCTGGTCCTCACTTTTAAAGCACTTCATGGTCTCGCCCCCGCCTATCTTACTAAACTTCTCACACGTCACACACCATCACGCAGACTAAGGTCGTCAGACACAAATCAGCTTTCCGTTCCTAGATGTAGGATGTCCACTATGGGCGGCAGATCCTTCAGCGTTGCCGCCCCAACTCTCTGGAACTCGCTGCCCCCGACTCTCCGCTCTCTCTCTTCTCTTTCTGTTTTTAAGGTGTCTCTAAAGACCCATCTCTTCTCACAACATTTTCATTCTACCTCCTGAACCTATATTTCTAACCTATCCTCACACACTTTTTTTTTTTGTTGTTTTTATTTTTTATTTTTTTGGTTACCGCTCTATTACTGTACAGCGACCTTGAGCTTGGTTAAAGGCGCTATATAAGTTGAACTCATTATTATTATTATTATTTACTTCGGGGTTCAACTTCGGATTCAGAAGGGCCCGCACAGGTGTCTGACAAGGTGTCTGTTGCCATCTTGAGATTTCAGCGCCAGTTTATTTTCTATCCCAGAATTCGTAACGAATGTTATTTAAAATGTAGCGAATTACAATTCTTAATACAAAACATACTTAAGTAAAAGTAAAATTACAGGCTGTAAAATCTACTTTAAAAAGTACAAGTACACGAAAAACTACTCAATTACAGTAACGCGAGTAAATGTAATTCGTTACTTTCCGCCTCTGCTAAACAGGCTAAACAGAATTAAACAAAGGCTAAACAGTGTAAACAGACTAAACAGTAAACAGTACTAAACAAAGGCTAAACAGGGATAAGAGGGCTAACAAACACAGGCTAAACAGGCTAACTAGACAGAACAGAGCAAAACAGGCTAAACAAGACTAAAAACTAACAGGCAAATGCTAAACAGGAAATAACAGAGTTAAACAAGACTAAACAGGACTAAAAGACAAAGGCAAGACAGATAAAAGACAAAGGCAAAAGACAAGCAGAGTGTACGGCAAAAACCAAACAGACAGAGTCACCAGAAATCAGACAGAGTTACCAGAATCATCTCCAACCAGCCTTTCCCAGAGCCTCTCTTTAATACCCAGCTAATGGGGCTAATTAGCTCAGGGAACCAATCACGAGAGGGGAGCTGGCTGAAGACTGAGGAGAGAAGGGCGTGGCACACTGGAGCACACAGAGGCTCAAAGTGTGACACAAATAATGCATTTTACAAACTTGGTAGGCTACTTCAAAGACATGCAAGCAAAAATAATTAGTCCTTTATAATGTACTGTAATTACTGATCTGTACATTTTAAGATATTCATTTGTACGTCATGATGGTTTAACTGCTTTATTATTTGTAAAATGCTAAACATCATCTGCTTATCCTGTGTTTTGGGCGTTTTTCATGCATTTTGGCTGAAAATTACTGTCGCAATCTGGCAACCCTGCCCATAGTAGCTCAGTGTTGTCTTAAAAAACAAAAACAAAACACGAATCAACAGAAGAACGTTCATTTGTAGTTCTAAACATATTTAGTAGTTCTAACATATTTTTGTCTCTCCCACGATGTTATTTCTCTCTTCTACAGCGTCAATTACATGCAAATGAAACTTATGCAAATTAGGCGATGATGTCATTTAGCGACTTCTAGCGACTTTTAGGACAGCCAATAGCTACTTTCCTTACTGAGGAGTTAGCAACACTGCTCGTATGGAGCTTGATGCTGCTTTTTTTATCCTTTAAAGTTCACCTGGTTACATTTTGAGCCAGTTTGCCGCAGCGCCTAAAAAAAGATGAACTGTGTGATATGACGTGATAAAAGTGACCCGGACACAACGAAAAACACTTAACGTGAAAGATAAAACGTAACGCTTGTTGTACTAAAACGACGACCGATGAATTTGGGCAGTACAGAGTGTTTATAACCAGTACAGTGCGTTTATAACCAGTACAGAGCTCGTATAACCAGTACAGTGCGTTTATAACCAGTACAGAGCTCGTATAACCAGTACAGAGCGTTTATAACCAGTACAGAGTCAGGGCGCATCACCCTGCTATGAGAGGCCACAGATATCAGGGAAGCGTCTCCATAAAAGGGTGAACATGGTCTTCAACAATGCTTAGGTAGGAGCTCCGTATCAGAGTAACATCCACATGGATGGCAGGACCCGAGGTTTCCCAGCAGAACGTCCACAGGAGCTCGTCTGTTGGATCGGACCACACGGGCCAGCCTTCGCTCCCTACGTGCATCAGTGAGCCTTGGTGCTCATGACCCTGTCGCCGGTTTACCACTGTCCCTTCCTTGGAGCACTTTTGATAGATATTGACCCCTGCAGACCAGGATCCAAACGTGCATCCATTTTTCTGCTTCTAACATCAACTAACTGCTGGTGCTGTAGTGAAGAGATAATCAGTGTTATTCACTCCAGCTGTCAGTGGTCATAATGTTATGCCTGGTCGGTGTGTGTGTGTGTGTGTGTGAGTGTGTGTGTGTGTAAATACGTATATGGTAATAGAATTGATTGCCTTTATTTGTCATGTATACATGTACAGGTGTGCAGTATTCCAGCTGTTACGCCCCTGGAGCAAACAGGGTTAAAGGTCTTGCTAAAAGGCAGAACTGGGATTCGAACCCTCAACCTTTCGATTAATAGGGCCCGAAGCTCCTCCCACTGTCCCGCTCTACACTAGAGGTTAATGATGCTGAGAGCAGCAGTGATGATGATCAGCACCACTCTCAGCTACATGCACACATTGTGACATCATCATCATGACATCACCACACTCCAAACCTCTGGTATAAATAGCCGCGTTTCGTGTGTTTGTGCTCATTTGATCTGAGACGCCGAGACAGTAAGCAGCATGAACATGTTCTCCTGTTGGACTTCTCCATCTGACGATGACGAGCCGCACAGGCGGGTAAACGAACCGGAGAAGAAGGTAAAGAAGAGAAAATGGTGGCAGAGACACCAGAAGGTGGAGATGCAGGACGTGGAGGGTGGGGAGGGAAGCGGGGTAAAGGGTGAAGAGATGGGGCAAGGAGTGGAGCAGAATGTTTTAGAGGACCAGGCAGACCAAATACCAAAGATGGAGAAGCAGGTGGTTCTGGGAAAAACCAAACCTGAGAAGAAAGTAAAGAAGAGAAAATGGTGGCAGAGACGCCAGAAGGTAGAGATGCAGGACGTGGAGGGTCAGGAGGGAAGCAGGGTAAAGGGTGAAGAGATGGGGCAAGGAGTGGGGCAGAATGTTTTAGAGGACCAGGCAGAACAAATACCAAAGATGGAGAAGCAGGTAAAGAAGAGAAAATGGTGGCAGAGACGCCAGAAGGCAGAGATGCAGGTGGCCTCACGGGACCTGGTGGAAGAACCAGAGCAGGTCGTCCTAAAGGACCAGAGGAGGGAACCAGTAAACAAGGTGGTTTTGGTTTCTGAGATTGAGATGAAGAAGTTAGAGCAGGTGGACCCAGTGGAGCAGGTGGACCCAGTGGAAAAAACAGACCAGGTTGTGAAGAAGGCCAAGAGGCAGGTGGACCCAGTGGAAAAACCAGACCAGGTCATGAAGAAGGTAGAGAGGCAGATGGCCCCGCTGAACCTGGTTGAAGAACCAGAGCAGGTCATCCTAATAAACCAGTGGAAGGAACATGTAAAAAATAGGGTTCGTTTCATAGAGAATGAGATAAAGAAGGCCGAGAGGCAGGTGGACCCAGTGGAAAAACCAGACCAGGTCGTGAAGAAGGCCGAGAGGCAGGTGGACCCAGTGGAAAAACCAGACCAGGTCGTGAAGAAGGTCGAGAGGCAGGTGGACCCAGTGGAAAAACCAGACCAGGTCGTGAAGACGGTAGAGAGGCAGATGGCCCCGCTGAACCTGGTGGAAGAACCAGAGCAGGTCATCCTAATAAACCAGTGGAAGGAACATGTAAAAAATAGGGTTCGTTTCATAGAGAATGAGATAAAGAAGGCCGAGAGGCAGGTGGACCCAGTGGAAAAACCAGACCAGGTCGTGAAGAAGGTCGAGAGGCAGGTGGACCCAGTGGAAAAACCAGACCAGGTCGTGAAGAAGGCCGAGAGGCAGATGGACCCAGTGGAAAAACCAGACCAGGTCGTGAAGACGGTAGAGAGGCAGATGGCCCCGCTGAACCTGGTGGAAGAACCAGAGCAGGTCATCCTAATAAACCAGTGGAAGGGACATGTAAAAAATAGGGTTCGTTTCATAGAGAATGAGATAAAGAAGGCAGAGAGGCAGGTGGACCCAGTGGAAAAACCAGACCAGGTTGTGAAGAAGGTAGAGAGGCAGGTGGACCCAGTGGACACAGTGTTAAAACCAAAGCAGGTAGGAAAGAACCAGATTGAAATAAAGAAGCCAAATTTAGAGGAGAAAATGGTCCTCAAAAACCTGGAGAGGATGGAGAACAAAAGGCTGGAGAAGCAGGTGCTTCAGATGGACCAGATGACAAAGGTAGAAGAACGAGCGGATCAGGTAGGTTTGAAGACTAAGGTTAATAATCCTGAGGAGCAGGTGGGTCTACAGGACAGGCGGGTGGTTCTTGTGAACCGGGTGAAGGAACCAGACAGGGATGAAGCACCTGAGCACCAGTGGACAGAACTGGAGGAGCCAGCAGCTTTGGAGCACCAAACATGGAAAGTGAAGGAGCAGAACCTGGATAGAGGATGCACTGAAGGTACATTTGAGGGATTTTATAGATGGATGGTGGTGATCTGATGAAGGTGAACGTTACAAACTGAATCAGGTTGCATTTCTCCATCAGATCCACTGAAGAACATCTCTGAGGTGTCCTCAAACAAACCGGACCACGAGCAGCTGCAGGACGACGTTCTTGTTTCCCCCATCGTCGAAGCCCAACCTGGAGAGTCCGGGGCTCTGATGGAGAGCGCGTGTGAAGATGAAGGTCTGGTTTAAATTCAGAAATACACGTTATACACGCTAGGTGGAGTAACGCTGGAGTTTCCTGTAACACGTGTGCATGTCGGCTCTGTGTTGCTGTGTAGGTGTCCCGATGCCCAAGTCGAGGAGAACCAGCCTGAGAACCAAACGGTTCCAGTTCTTCAACGTCTGAAGCTGAGGTGGTGACGATCCAGAGATCATCCAATCACACGCCGACTTTTCCAACATCAAAATAACAATAAAGTGCCTTCATTAACATGTTGGTCGGTTTGATTTTGTGTACGTTGGGTATTGAGGGTTGGACCGATGAAGATCCAATCGCTCCGATCCCCCTTTTCCACCGACGTGGAATGGTTCCGGTTCTAGTTCCAGATAAAAGAGGTTCCAGACAGCGAACTAGCGTCTAATCTGGCACCATAGAATACTGGGTTTTTCAGCCCGAACCGTGGCGTCATCTGTGGGCGTGTCAAGTGTAGAGGTGTGGGGGCTGTGCTGGTGTCTTGTATGCAGTGTTGCCAATTTATCCACTTTGTCGCTGTATTTAGCGACTTTTTAGACCCCTCTAGCGACTTTTTTTGTTCTTCAAAAAAGCTTGCCAGATTTTGCGATTTTGTTGGAAATTGGCAGGGAAAAACACACTTTGGCAGGTTTGTAATCATTTTGGCGGCTTAAAATGTGAGTAAAAAAAAATATTGCTTTCTAAAGCAGGTGGAATATAAACAGGTCTCCAACCCGTTGTCAAGAGTTTAATGGACAGGTTATTCTTTCCTGTCCTAGACACTGTTGCCACACCCATTAAAACAGTGATTCAAATGTTAGACAAGTGATTTGAGTTCAATATGAAGGGAAGCAGGTCTCGTACATATAACCTCTCATATGTACGAAAGGTTCAACTTTCATTGCTGGCAAGTTTATTTTTATTTACTTGCAAAGGTTTGTGTGTCCTATCATAAACTGTAACGATATGTGGGCGATGATGGGCGAGGAAGGGGCGGACACACACGCAGAGATGTAAATGAACCAACATATATTTAAAAATAACAAAGACAAAAGACAGGTAGAGACTTCCGGTGACGTCACGTTGATGGTAACAGCGTAAAACTAAAGCTCCGTCCAACTGAACAATAAATTCCTAACAAAACGATCAAAAACTGGGCAAAAACATAATATATTATGACATCGTCTTACCGAAGCAAGAGCTCCACTAGACAGGAGAAAGTGAAAGAGACGAACGAAAACGCGAAGCAACAAAACCAAACTCCGGTGAGTGATGGGGCTAATGCTAACGCTAACGCTTGTACATGCGACTCCGAGTCAAAAATATTAGCTGAACTGGAGAAAATGCGGTTGGAGAATCGGGAAGGACATGAACAGACAAAGCTTTCGTTGATAAAACTGGAATTATCAATAAAAGAACTGAAAGCTGAAATGACAAAACTCAAGAAAAGAACCACGGAGGCAGAAAGCCGTATAAGTGCTGTGGAGGATAACGGGAGGAGATATGAAAATGCAATCAGGTACCTGCTACTGCGAGAGATTAACCTGACGGCCAGGTGTGAGGACTTACAGAATAGGTCAAGACGTAACAATTTGAGAATTTACCGAGTGCCAGAAGGGAGTGAGGGAAAAGATGTGAAGGTGTTCGTGAAAGAACTTATTCAAACAGCACTCCAGCCAATGCCAGAGGTTAATTTACAAATAGAGAGAGCCCATCGTTCTCTAACAGACAAACCACAAAACCCCAATGCCGCTCCGAGGTCTCTAATAATTAAGTTCGTGGACTACTCAGTGAAAGACGCAATTCTGAGACAAGCATGGAACCAAAAACAGGTCCTCTACAAAACAGAGCAGATATACTTTGACCATGACTACTCCCCAGAGTTACAAAAGAAGAGAATACAGGTACGGGCTGTAATTAAACAGCTTAAACAGAAAAGTATCAAGGCAAAGTGCATCTATCCAGCACAGCTAAAACTGTCCACGGTGTCCGGTGAAAAGACGTACCCGACCCTCACAGATGTTTATCAGGAACTTCAAGAGCTTGGCATACAGGTTCGTGTGGATGAGCGGGAGCAGATGGAGAAGGAACTGGGCCAGCACCAATGGAGCAACACGGGAAGGAGACGAGGGAAAATACTTAGCCAACTTAAAAAACTACAATGCTCAATAGCTATGATTCAAGAGACCCATTTGTCAGAGAAAGAACATTTAAAACTTAAAAGAGAATGGGTGGACCAGGTATACAGCGCCGCATTTAAAAATGGTAGGAAAAGGGGGGTGGCCTTCCTTTTCAATAAATCAGTTTATTTTAACCATGAAAAAACATTTGAAGACAAAGAGGGTAGGTATGTGATGGTAATAGGAACTATAGGAGGCGCTAAAATAACAATAGTTAATTTGTATGCTCCAAACGAAGACTGTGGATATTTTTTTTAAAATATAGCATCTATACTAGCAGACAATGCAGAGGGGACTATTTTAGTAGGTGGGGACTTTAATTGTGTGTTGAGACAAACCATGGATAGACTTCCAATAGAAGTAGGACCTATGTCCAAAAAATCTAAAACTCTTCAAACACTGATGGGTGAAATGGGCTTGGTGGATATCTGGCGTCAGCTACACCCGAAAGAAAAGGACTTTACTTTTATGTCACAGGTACATGGTAGTTATTCTAGATTGGATATGTTTTTAATATCGGGAACAGACCTATATAGGGCTAGTGAGTGTCATATAGAACCAATCACTTTATCAGATCATGCTCCCTAAAGATAAAATTTGGACCAAGTAAACAGTTTAGATACTGGAGACTTAATGTCTCATTATTAAATAATGAAACAACCCAACAAGAAATACGTACAGCCTTAACAGAGTATTTTTTCTCTAATGATAATGGTACTGTTTCCCCCTCTATTCTCTGGGAGGGGGCGAAAGCAGTAATGAGAGGTAATATTATTGCCATCTCTTCAAAGTTAAAAAAGCAGAGATTGGCTAAACAGATTGAATTGGAGAGGGAAATAAAGAGACTAGAAATAGAACATCGGCAATTAAAAAATCAGAAGGTATTTGATTTATTAAAAGAAACTAGACAAAAATTGGATGACCTTTTAACCTACAAAACAGAGGGAGCATTGCGATTTATAAAAAGGAAATACTATGAAATGGGTAGCAGAGCAAGTCGCCTGTTGGCATTTCAGCTGCGTAAAGCCCAATCTAATAGAATAGTACACAGGATAAAATGTCCAGATACTGATCAGATGTTGACTCAACCAAAAGATATTACAGAAGCCTTTGCTACATATTATAGAAGGTTGTATAAAGAGGAAGAAATGCCTAATAAGAAAGAAAAAATCATAGCCTTTTTCAATTCAGTAAATCGAACTAAATTAACAGTAGAGGAGGCCAGTACGATGACACTACCCATTACAGAAGAAGAAATCAAAGACACTATTGTCAAACTCAAAAATAATAAGTCCCCAGGGGCAGGTGCTTCCCTGGAGAATATTATAAATTCTTTGTAAATGAGTTAACTCCAGTTTTATGTAGAGTATACAACTACACTCTCACAGAAGGAAGCCCACCAGGGTCGTGGTTAGATGCAATAATAAGTGTTATTCCAAAGGATAACAAAGATCCAAATCTATGCATGTCCTATCGCCCAATTAGCTTACTCTGTGTAGATCTCAAAATTCTGACCTCCATTATAGCAAATAGAATACAAAAACATATCAACAAACTTATAAAGCCAGATCAGACCGGTTTTATTAATAACCGACAGGGAGTTGATAATGTTAGGAGGGCCCTAAACCTACAATCAATAGCAGTCAAAAGGGACACCTCATCAATGCTCCTCAGCCTAGATGCGGAGAAAGCATTTGACAGGGTTGATTGGACATTCCTAAAAGAGACCCTTAGCTATACGGGCTTTAACTATACATTTGTTAAATGGATTGAAATGTTCTATAAAAATCCTAGATCTAGAGTGAGAGTAAATGGACATTGCTCTGAGTTTTTCTCTTTGGGACGTGGTACACGTCAGGGAGACGCATTGTCACCTTCCTTATTTGCACTTAGTATTGAACCATTGGCTGAATTGATAAGAAATAATCCCCTCATACAGGGAATAACTGATAAAGATAAGGATCAACACAAGTTAGCCCTCTTCGCAGATGATATATTATTATTCCTAGAAAACCCGGTTGCCTCCATACCCGCCCTCTTACACAGTCTTAATGAATACAGTGCAGTGTCAGGATATAAGGTCAATACAGACAAATCTGAAGCAATGATGACAGTCGGAGAATGGCCCTCTCAACTAGATAACCTGGTGTCTTTTAGAAGACCTAAAAACGGCTTTAGATATCTTGGTGTTGTCCTTACACCTAAAACAACACAATTATTCTCTTCAAATTATGACAAATTGATTAAAGAAATTAAAAAAGATCTAACCAGATGGGATACACTACCCCTATCACTCTTAGGCAGGATAGAGTCAGTGAAAACTTTTTATTTCAGTCCCTACCTATTTCAGTACCACAAACTACTTTCCAGTTGTTAGGGAAATTGATATCAAGATTTATTTGGCAAAACAGGAGACCAAGAATCCGACTAAAAACGTTGATGGCATCAAAAGATAAAGGGGGTCTGAGTTTTCCTTAACCTAAAACTCTACTATTGGGCGGCTCAGCTCCGAGCAATAGTGGTATGGATGGTAAATGATCTGGAGATTAGATGGATCTCTATTGAACAGAACTCTATGCCAGGAGTACCACTATCTACTCTTCCATATCTTAATCAACAGTCTTGGAAAAAATTAAAAATAAATAATATATGGATCAAACACACATTGAAAGTATGGGCTTTGGTCCAAAAGCAATTAAAGGGAGCTGCAGTTCTGTCGCGCGCTATGCCCATTGTAGGAAACATTGAGTTTCCTCCTTCCATGTGGGACGGTACATATAAAAGATGGGCTGAAAATGGGCTGAAAACAATTAACCAATTGATTTATGGGAATATATTTAAATCGTTCTCACAACTCCAGGACAAATTTGCCCTACCCCCAAGTGACCTATATAGATATTTACAAATTAGACACTATATTACAAAAAATACAGACTGGAATATTATTAAAAGAGAACCAACTAATATAGAAACCCACTTTATAAATGTGTTTGAACACCCTGCAACAACAAAAAAACAAATATCTCATATTTACAAAAGACTAATGACGGATTTCCAAGATAACACCTTAAATATTAAAGGACGATGGGAATTGGAACTGAATACAGTGTTGGATGATGAAGTTTGGGAAAATATATGTTCCAGATGTCACAGGGGGATTGGGAGCCAGCTATGGAAAGAGTTTGATTGGAAGGTTAAAATGAGGTATTTCCGGACACCATTGGTTACGTGTGTTTTTAAAAATAATGCTACGAATAAATGCTGGAGAAAGTGTGGTATGGTCGGAGACCATACCCATATCTTTTGGGATTGTCCAAAAATTCAGCACGCCATAGAGATGGCTCTAAATATAGAGCTTATAATGGCGATAAAACCCAAACCAAACCAAAAATTCGGGCATTCTGGAACAATGTTAAACAGGTGATAGAGAAAATCCTGGAGCTTCAGATTCCCCTGGACCCACTACTCTTCTTGTTGGAAGTATTACCTGATTATATGTTTTCCACTGATCAGTGTTATATAATACATGTTTTGTTGATGATTGCAAGAAAAATAATTACTATTAATTGGATGAAACCTGATCGGATGAAACCCCCCACCATTGGTCAATGGTTGCAGAAAGTCAAGGATGTTTATATGATGGAGCACATGACTGCACAGCTGCAATTAAAACTACCGATTTTTATAAGAAGATGGACACCTTTGATTACTTATCTCAATTAGATGGCCCTGTCTATGTTTCCTTCCTTTTTATTTATGTATGTGTGTGTATATATAGGTGTGTATGCATGGGTATGTACTGTATATATGTATGTATATGTATATGTAGGTATATGTATGGATATACAGTGTATCACAAAAGTGAGTACACCCCTCACATTTCTGCAGATATTTAGGTATATCTTTTCATGGGACAACTGACAAAATGACACTTTGACACAATGAAAAGTAGCCTGTGTGCAGCTTATATCTTCTTCTTCTTCTTTCGGCTTTTTTTCCCTTTTTCCGGGGTCGCCACAGCGAGTCATCCTCATGATCGGTCATTGATTTGGCACAATCTTTACGCCGGATGCCCTTCCTGACGCAACCCTCCCTAATTTATCCGGGCTTGGGACCGGCACTACAATGCACTAGTGCATCTAGCGGCTAGGTATCTATAGGACAATTCAGTGTTTCCAATTAACCTGGTGGCATGTTTTTGGACTGTGGGAGGAAACCGGAGTACCCGGAGGAAACCCACGCGGACACGTGGAGAACATGCAAACTCCGCACAGAAAGGTCCCGGACCGCCCCACCTGGGGATTGAACCCAAGACCTTCTTGTTGTGAGGCGACAGTGCTACCCACTAAGCCACCGTGCCGCCCTCTGTGTGCAGCTTATATAAAAGTGTAAATTTATTCTTCCCTCAAAATAACTCAATATACAGCCATTAATGTCTAAACCACCGGCAACAAAAGTGAGTACACCCCTTAGTGAAAGTTCCTGAAGTGTCAATATTTTGTGTGGCCACCATTATTTCCCAGAACTGCCTTAACTCTCCTGGGCATGGACTTTACCAGAGCTTCACAGGTTGCCACTGGAATGCTTTTCTACTCCTCCATGACGACATCACGGAGCTGGCGGATATTCGAGACTTTGCGCTCCTCCACCTTCCGCTTGAGGATGCCCCAAAGATGTTCTATTGGGTTTAGGTCTGGAGACATGCTTGGCCAGTCCATCACCTTTACCCTCAGCCTCTTTAATAAAGCAGTGGTCGTCTTAGAGGTGTGTTTGGGGTCATTATCATGCTGGAACACTGCCCTGCGACCCAGTTTCCGGAGGGAGGGGATCATGCTCTGCTTCAGTATTTCACAGTACTTATTGGAGTTCATGTGTCCCTCAATGAAATGTAACTCCCCAACACCTGCTGCACTCATGCAGCCCAAGACCATGGCATTCCCACCACCATGCTTGACTGTAGGCATGACACACTTATCTTTGTACTCCTCACCTGATTGCCGCCACACATGCTTGAGACCATCTGAACCAAACAAATTAATCTTGGTCTCATCAGACCATAGGACATGGTTCCAGTAATCCATGTCCTTTGTTGACATGTCTTCAGCAAACTGTTTGCGGGCTTTCTTGTGTAGAGACTTCAGAAGAGGCTTCCTTCTGGTGTGACAGCCATGCAGACCAATTTGATGTAGTGTGCGGCGTATGGTCTGAGCACTGACAGGCTGACCCTCCACCTTTTTAATCTCTGCAGCAATGCTGACAGCACTCCTGCGCCTATCTTTCAAAGACAGCAGTTGGATGTGACGCTGAGCACGTGCACTCAGCTGCTTTGGACGACCAACGCGAGGTCTGTTCTGAGTGGACCCTGCTCTTTTAAAACGCTGGATGATCTTGGCCACTGTGCTGCAGCTCAGTTTCAGGGTGTTGGCAATCTTCTTGTAGCCTTGGCTATCTTCATGTAGCGCAACAATTCGTCTTTTAAGATCCTCAGAGAGTTCTTCGCCATGAGGTGCCATGTTGGAACTTTCAGTGACCAGTATGAGAGAGTGTGAGAGCTGTACTACTAAATTGAACACACCTGCTCCCTATGCACACCTGAGACCTAGTAACACTAACGAGTCACATGACATTTTGGAGGGAAAATGACAAGCAGTGCTCAATTTGGACATTTAGGGGTGTAGTCTCTTAGGGGTGTACTCACTTTTGTTGCCGGTGGTTTAGACATTAATGGCTGTATATTGAGTTATTTTGAGGGAAGAATAAATTTACACTGTTATATAAGCTGCACACAGACTACTTTTCATTGTGTCAAAGTGTCATTTTGTCAGTGTTGTCCCATGAAAAGATATACTTAAATATCTGCAGAAATGTGAGGGGTGTACTCACTTTTGTGATACACTGTATATATTTTTTTTGGGGGGGATACTTCTGTCTACATATGTACTTGTGTGTGTATGAATAGATACAGTGTGTAGATGGAGGGGTATGTGTTCTATTTCTGTACCATGTATGTAAAGTGAAGCCTGATCTCAAGGTGATTCTGTTCAATAATGTTAATTGCCTGTCATTGTGTGATAATGGCAATAAAGTTAAAAAAAAAAAAAAAAAAAGACAGGTAGAACAAGACAAGACAGAGATACACAAAACCAAACACTCGACCTATGCTAAGCTAAATGCTAACAGAACAGGAACC